>NW_027108957.1:418038-426171 GCF_000696795.3 Halyomorpha halys
TGAGATATAGATTTCTCAAAATAAATTAAATAAATACTAATCTTTTAGTAGATTTTTCAGAAATTTTCCTTTTTAAAAAGCTACATCTCGAGAACTATTAGACGTAAATAGCTCTATTAGGTCTAATATTTTATCAAATTTACTCTACTTTAAATATCGTTCTCTTAGGTTGTCTAGTGTTTTTAGGAGATTTAAAGATATAGAGCTCCGAATGAAGCATTATTTTTTATAAACTTTTTAAAACAGCTGCCATTTTTTATTCCCTCTACCTATACTTGGCAGACTCATCAATTTTGACTTGAATTAGAAATTGGGATGAAATAAGTTTTTTTTTTGTTTTTTTGTTGTGGAACCCTTCTGCTATAAGTGGGAAAATGTCTGAATCCCTACATCATGATTTGATACAAATAAAGTGAGCCGTTTTTTCATCAAAAGCTATAATAGGCATACCTTAGGCACATTTTGCAAAATTTGAATACAATCAGAGATGTAAGGTTCAAAACTGTGTTGGGTAGAGATGAAATGATCCTTAAGTTATCTCGCGCAAGAGCTGGAAGAGGCCCGCGGAACCCCGGTTATGAACCACTGACCCACACAATTGATACTCTGATATCGAATATAGAGTATCGATACTCCTTTCAATACGATACTCAGCTAGAAGTAACGATATCCCATTGAATGGAAAGAGAGATACCTTACTCATAGACCCCGGACTTCCTCTGGGATAGATGCACGTTCAAAATTATGTCATAATACCGTTAGAAAAATAAGTTAAAAGTGTCAATAGATATCTGATTATACATATATATTACATGAACATTTTAGATTTAAGAAATAATCAGTTTAAGAGACTTTATAATATGGTTGAGCTTAACAGAATTGTTATGATTCTAGTGTGGGCCGCTATCACCGAGGCTAGAATCGTGCTGAGATAAAGAGCTCAGAAATAAGTATAAAACACGAAAGAAACTAAGAAAACCAGTTGACAAACAAAAAGTAGAAATAAAATCATAGTAACAAAAATTAAAATTACAACAAAAAATATGAAAATAAATAATGGCAAGAAGAGATTAAAATAAATACATTAAAAAGAAAACATTTTTTTAAATCAATTTTTTTTTTATCAGAGAGATCTTAGATTTTGGCATACTTGTATAGAATTGAACAGGCCAACGTTGTGCCATTATGCCATAAAATGTGAAGACAACAAATCGATTATCCCTATATCGAACTATTAAAAATCGATTGTCGTAGGAACAAACAAGGCAATAAATTTCATTGATTCGTTTACAACGATCGATTTCTCTCTAGGTGAGCCAAGGTTACTTTTCCTCCTAACTAATGAATGAGAATGAGAAGTATTGGTAAACTTTAAACTCAGCTGCATATTTTTTTTTTTTTTTCTCAGGGGTTATTTTTGGATGGAAACTTTCCATCTTTACCCTTCGCCGTAGATAGTCTAAGAAGAGCTCAAGAGGAGAAAAAAAAAAAAAAAAAAAGAAGGAAGTTATTTCACCCCAATTTTTTATTACTTTAATAAAAATTATATACAGTTAAGTGTCGAAAGGCTATGTTAACCACAGTTAAGGGGGAATACAAAATGGCGGCTGTTATAGAAGTAATAGAAAAAAAATTATTTTTGATTTCATTGAAGAAAAAAAAATGCACGTTATTTTCTGTTACTACAATTGTTTTAGAGATAGTTTTTTAAAACCCAACATTTTTTGTTTTCCAAATAACGAAAAATCCATATTTTGAGGAATATAGTGAAAACTCCAGCCCCTGGTGAGTGGCCATCGACTACCATTATAATATATTTAACCATTTTTAATTTGTGTTCTCAAGGTATATACATATGTCTAATAGTTCCTAAGATAGGGTTCCTAACTCCTAAATAAAGAGTTAATAGATATCTGTAAGTTATACGTAGGAATAGTTAATAATTTCCATGTTATTTGCCATAGTAAATTCACAAAATATAGATTTTTCGTTATTTGAAAAAAAAAAAAATGTTGCTTTTTGAAAAACGGAATCTCGAGAATAATTGAACGTTAAAGAGCTCACATATACCAAAATCTGCACGACACCTAATTAATGGTATTCTAATTAAGCCTTTTGGTGTCGAATGAAAATATGTTTTGTTATTCCCTCTGGTTGGCAGTGTCGACAATTTTGAGTTTAAAGCTGATATTTGGACAATGTTGATAAAAAAAAAATTGAAATTTTTTAAATTATGATTTATCATTTATAATTGGTGATATATTATTAAAAAAAATTACGAATTATTTTGAAAGTTATAATTTCGAGTTCCGAGAATTATTTTGGAATGACCTGGGAATTTCGTGCCAATATTGATGAATAAATAAACATATAAACACTATGCCTATATAAATAAACAAAAACTCTGGAGTTGAAAAGGTTTTTTATTTTTAAGCTTCAGTATAATGACCGTACAGTACTTTAAAAGTTTTCTTTATCTTCCTAAATTGCCGAGATAGGGGCGAACAGAAAGTTAATTGGCGCCCGTTTTGCAATAATAATGTCTATTTTTAGTCATTAGTGGTAAAGTTAATTTTCAAAATAATGACTTAATCATTGCTTTTGATTAAGTATTTGAGGATAAATAGCATCTCTCTTCACCCCTTAAAATTAAAAAAATAAGTAATAAAACCCCTTAGAAATAATACGCTACGTTTATAACAATATTAAAAATGATGAAACAGATTTTAACCAAGCTAAATAAAATGGCAACAAAGATATTAGATAAATTTCTAATAAAGAAAATCTCACCAAGAAATGTTTAATAAAAAATTTTACATCTATCAAATCATTAAATTTAATAAAATTTGCCATCTTTCTGATCTAAATATCGTAACCATATTAGAAAATATTTATAACTCATATCTTTTTTAGGTGAAGTTTTAAGTGAATATTAAAGTTTTTTTTCATTTGTAATCTTCTCTTCTGAAACATTAATGGTGAAATCACTTTTTTGGTTCTTAGAACTGCCCACAGTTATTAAATACATCAAACTTCATGATTAATTCAAAACTTTAGGTCAGATTTTAAAATTAAAGTCGTGATATCTCACGTGCACGGTGAGATCTATCTATCATCTTAGGCCTTACGATGGCAAAAAGTCATCTTAATCTGTGACAAAACTTTAATATATATTATTTAGTTTTTAAACTATGACTGGTTATTCTGAAAATGCAAAATCTATTCCAAAGATTTTTTCAATTAAAAAAAAAAAAAAAATTGCGCAAAATGAACATATTGGAAATACTAATTTTGTAAAATTAGAATTAATAAATGTCAGAAATTTTTTATTCATATCATTGGTTCTGAATATTTAATTTTAAGATGAATATCTACATCTTTACACTATCTACACTATAAGTTGAGTTTCTTATAGGCGATACTATAAGAAACTCAATATACAATAATATAATAACATATTACGCTATAACTCCTAGGAACATAGCAATGTATGCATAGGTATGTGACCCATAATCGTTGTCATAACTTTATAACCGTGGGAGCTAATAACATAGAAATGATAATAATTTAGCAAATAAAATCAAAGGGTCGGATGAATAAAAAAAAAGAAAACTAAGTTGATAAGGTGACGTATGGTAGGAAGCGGGAAACTGAAAATTCACTTAACTGGTATTTTGTGTTATTGTTTTGTTTTTTTCTGTAAAATGCCTTATCCAGCTTATTTGATAATTATAATCCCCTGATTTTTTTAATTTATAAAATCGCTTTTTGGTCTCAACAATGGATTAAATCTTAACGACGCAGAAAAACAAACACCTATTATTGTTTTGGTATGACATCATTTCGACATAAACATACGCTAGGCTTTTCTACTCTGAGTGAGTGTTATTTTAATTTATTTTTTAGTTTTCTTGGTTATTTAAGAAATTATCTATTATAAGTTATAATCCTTATTACTCTTGTGTAGTACCTAATTGCAAAAATATTGCCACAAAAGTTGTTTATTTAAGTGCTAAAACTAGAAAGATTATGTTTAAGTTGGTTGAAAGGGATCCAAAATTATTATTGAATCTTTATGTGTCACTGCGATGAAAGTAAAATGCAAGATACAAATTGTAAGTTCAACAGAGGTTATATTTAATCGAGAGATCAGTTAAAGTAACTAAAAAAACATAATAATTTTGCCTTCTAGTTGGAAAACGATATAGAAATATGTTAAATACAAAATAATGGGCTCAGTGAAAAAAAAAATGACAATTCTGTTAACAGTAAAATATGTGATAATTTAAAAACAGCTAAAATTAAAAATTAACCATTTATTTATATTAATTAAAACATAAATGATTCCATTTCTGAATTGAATGACAGTAATATTAACAGTATTCAATTTTTTTTTTCAATGTCGTCGATTACCCTATTTTTTTCGGAAATTAATGATAATATAATTTAAACAATGAAGTCAGTAAAAATAGCTGGAAGTAAGCGAAATTTTAAATAAATTAGAATATTATAAAATAATAAATTACATACATCTAAGAAATGTATATCTGAAATTAGTTTTTAATATTGTGACTGGAGTGAAGATGAAATTATTTTAAAATAGCTAAAAGAAAGGCTGAATAATTACAGAAATGTGGAGTGTATGTGAATGGGATACAACTTTAGTAAGTTTTGTATTAAAAAAAAAGAAGTAGTATTAGTGTGCTTCAAAATGTTTTTCCCTTAATCTTTTAAATAAATAAATAAACAATTTATGACCTTAACAAGTAAAACTATTTGCATTATCATTGTACTTAATTATTTATGTCCTACTATTGTTAGCTGTTTCCCATATATATATTTATTATACTTGAATATTTTTTCCTGTGATCAAAGAAACCATCAAAATGATACGCTTTCTATCAAGTTACTTTTTATTATTATTCATTTTTATAAGCGATTGGTCCTTTATTCAACAGATATGCAAAATACAAATTTAATAACGATAAACTGAAAACTAAAACCACCCCCAATGTCAATGAAAAACAAAGACTATCAAATTAGTGAAAACTGTCAGTTTTGGTTCTTTCTACTTAATAACGATTTCGGCAGTTTACTCATCTAAGTATTTCCATGAAGTTTCGTCCTTTAACCAAAATCATTATTTAGTACTATCTTAAGTAACTAATTACGCTTTAATTATTATTAGAAGTTTTCTTATATGTAAAATCAGGTATTCGAAGGTTTCTTGATTGTGTTAACTGATATCAATATATGATTCTCAGAATATATGTATATATATTTTTTTTCTAATTTCAAATTCAAGTATTCAAAAGAGGGCTGCTTGTTATTCAAATGTGTAATATATTATTCACGGATGGATCGACACGTTAAAACCAAACAACCCCTACGTAATAAAATATATCACGGGGTATCACCAAACGGATTTTTTGGTTTGCAGCAAAAAAAAGAACTTATCCTCCAGGTTGATATTTAAAATGTAAATTAATTAAAATTCATCATTCAAATTATTTATTTTATTTTTTTAACTACAATGATAAGTGGCCACCAGCAGCCAAATGCATATCTACTATTACATTCAAAAAATAAGTTTTAAAATTTACATTTTAAATTAATACAGCATTATACTTTTAAGTCCATCAAATAAAATATATCACTCCTAATCATGGCTAGCTAAAAAAAATCTCCGAGTAGTAACTGCAAATTAAATAACATAAAAAATCAGTGAAGACTAAAATCTCCGAGTAAAAATCGAAGAAATATCCGAGTATTAATGGAAAGTCCGACTGAACTACTGAGTAAATAAGAGATAAAATTTTCGAGTGAAATAATGGAGATGAAATTGTTATCTAACTAATGATGAAAAGTTAAAAAAAAAAAAAAAAAAAAAAAAAAAAAAAAAAAAAGTAACCATTGTTAAAATATTTCCTTTCAAACTAAATAATGTTTGTATTAGAGTAAAGTGTTAGTTTTAAGAATTAATACCAAGAGACTTACTTGGAATCCACACACAAGACTGAAACGACAAGAAACCGCTCGTAGATTCCGATTGCTACAACACTTTCTTGACAAACGCTCTGAACTTCCCATTCACTACAAAAAATTAGTATACACTACAATAATCAGACCACTTTGGACATATGGAATTGAGCTCTGGGGCTCCACCAAACCATCAAATTCTTCCCGCATCCAATCGTTACAATCCAAAATCCTACGTAAAATCCTTGATGCTCCTTATTACGTCACAAATAAACTCATTCATAAAGACCTTAACATCCCATTCGTTGCAGATTTGACCCAAACCAGATATGCGTCTTTTTATTCCAAACTCCTTAACCATCCTAACCCATTAATTCTTAATCTTTCATCCTTAACAATCCCTGATAATCCTCCGAGGCGTCTGAAAAGAAGATGGCCACGAGACCTTCTAGTTTAAATTAATGTTTGAAGTACCACCAATGGGTGGTTCCTTCCCAAGATTTTCAAGTGTATATGAACCATACTACATATTTACTTATTGTATTATTTTGTACAGTTGTAAATTACAATAAATAAATAATTAAAAAAAAAAAAAAGAATTAATACAGTATTATATTTTAATGTCCGTCAAAAGTATAACTAACTCCAAATCATGATTAGATAAAATCTCCGAGCAAAACAAAACATCGGAATTAAAATCTCCAAGTATTGATATTTGCCGATTAAAAACCGGAAATGAAATTGTGTATTTCACTATTTTAAAGTTTCACAAAAACCAGGGTAAGCATTGTAAAACCATCTCATATTAAACTGACTGAGGATTGTATTAGTATATAAAATTGATAATGTAGTTATCACAATAAAAAATAATTAAATTTTGTGCACAAAAACTTAGTTCTTTAATTTTGGTAAATCCAAAATGGGTTATCAGAATAAACTATAAATTTTGAACATCTAAGCAAAAACCGAACGTATCATGGTTTGTTCATTTTTTCTGAATAAAAATAATAGAAAACAGGTTTTTCCAATAACCGGTTATTTAAAAAGTAAAACCCACCCGGTTTAACAAAAGAGAGACGATAACTTATTATTCTTCCAGTAACATTCACCCCTACCTCTTTCTGCTTGGGAGTTTTTACCGAACTACGAATGTTATCTGTTTTATTATTTTCTTCCGTCTACTTTTTTTGTCTTCTACGAACTACCGTAGAATTAATGTTTTGTTTAGAATCCTTAATGGATTGTTTTGAGCAACACGACCAACCTACCTTGACCTCCTTGCCTGCATTTCGATAGACTGGCTGACTCAACAACTCGTAATTATTATGAGCTAAGTAAAAGGACTATAAAGTTGAATGCATAGTTGATAAAAAAAAATTGTTAAGAACATGCTTCCTAAATATTTCTCCTTTTTATTTTATTTCTCAAAAATTTTACTTCCGGAATATTCTTATTTTTTATTTACCTCTATGTTGGGTTCATTATCTATATTTGAAGGTTTACGACTTATTGTTTGAGAATAAATACTACGTTAGGAAAACTTATATTAAAATAGCCGTTTTTAAATATATTAAAGTTAAGAAAGATACATTTCCTCATAGTCCAAGAGAAAAAAGTCTGTTATTTCACGCCAATTCTTAATTACTTTAATTAAAACTATTTATAATTGTTAGGCGAAATTTATGAGTCTGCTAGGTATAGTTTGTGGGGAATAAAAAATAATGGTTGTTTTAAAAAGTTAATTTGTCATTCGGCGGCGCACCATATCTTTAAAATTACCTTCACCACTAGAAAACCTAATAGAACATAATTTAAAGTAGAGCAAATTTACTAAAATATAAGCCTTAAAAGAGCTGTTTACGTTGAATATTCCCGAGACTTTTTGACGTGACAACGTCTTATAAATCATTTTGCGGGATGCAATGTTAGAAAAAGTGTCCCGTAACGGAAGTAGATTGTTTTGTTTACATTTAATACAAAACATTATTGGATAACTATAGTAACCATTTAAACATGATGCAATGTTAGAAAAAGTGTCCCGTAACGGAAGTAGATTGTTTTGTTTACATTTAATACAAAACATTATTATTTTTTTTTATAAGCAGCATTTAAAAACGAAATAAAGAAAAATCAGTAGTTACTGAATTCATTTTG
>NW_027108957.1:427376-464047 GCF_000696795.3 Halyomorpha halys
TTTTCTATAAATATTTGTTACTTATTTATTTTTCATATATATTTGTATATCTATCATTATTTTTAATCATTATTCTTTTAAAGGCACATTGGGTTGTAAGCAAGATATGAAAGGGGAAAAAAAGAGAAAAAAAAGATAAAAGAACCAAAGAAATGAAACGGAAAAAAAAGTCATATTCTATTGTTTACTGGTTAGATCTATTTATCGTAAGATCAAAAATATTGCTGCAACGGGACAATATAAAAAAATCCATGCTTCGCGTTTTTTGAAATTTCGAAGCTGCTATTCATCACGAATTTGTTTCTGATGGATGCTCTATGAATTTTCAACTCTACCGTGAACAACTGGAAAGATTGTACGCGTTATCCTGCTTTGGATCAACCAAAAAGGAGTTTTATTCAAATAAGATAATGCTCGTCCTCACACTTTCCGTCGAACCAAAGAAAGGTTTTGATCCATTGCCCATTTCCTTCAAGGGAAAAAATTAGATAATTTCGCAGAAGTTAAAATTGCGAACCAAGAATTCTTTGACAGCCATCCCAAAGAATGGTATCAGCGTGGGATCGAGTAATCGGCTAGTGGATGGCTAATGACGGAAGATAGCAATGGACTATACTTTGAGTATTAATTGTATTTTATGTCAAAGAAATAATAATAATAATATTTGATTGAAAAACGGTCATTTATTTATTTTTTTACACCTCATTAACTTACAAGCAGGTGCTTGCACCTGGAGCACCCCTCACCCCTCATCATTTTTACGCTCCCCCAACTTTAAGTTCACCCTTTTCGACATTGGGCATAAAACCGAACTAAGTTATAGCGCTCCTTGTCTTAATCAAAATGCAATGAGATTTCCATTTATAGACCAAATTCTTATTTAATGAAACTCTAAACTACTCAATCTATTCTCATACATAAATGGATAGTAACTAGAAAATACGAAAAGACCCTTCTTAAATACAACTTATCTCATAACAAATTTAGTACAACACAAAGCACCAAAATAGAAATTTATTTAAAAAAATACTTGATAGACTAAAAAGACAATCGAAAAGCCTCTAGAGTCTATTATAAATAAATGACAATACCCAAATATTCATATTTATTGACACCCACTAGCTCAATATCACATTTATAAACCAATTAAGGTCTGAATAATTAACACCCTCCAATGTTCCGCCTCTATATCCATTAACAGCATTAATAATAATCGACATGCTAAACATGTGTTGGACAAACAACAACAAATTAATCATGTACTAATTGAATCGAATACATGTTTGTATCTTGTTTTGTTTTATTAAACTTTTGAACAGAGGATGAACTATTACTGTTCAAAGTTTCCAGTATGAAATAATCTACCGATGCTAAGTATATTTAATATAACTAATATTATATCTAATTAATATTGACTATGAACTTATTGTGTTAAGTAAAAACACATTATTCGGTATTAGAACTACAACCGATAGCACACACGGTTTTAACATTGTGTCAGGTAAAACGTGTGCTAATTTTTTAAAGGGTGTAGAAGTGTTAATTTTTATAATTTAGCAAAACTGACAATGGTTTATTATGAAAAAGTTATTTGTTTTAAGCGAAACGGAATCGATCAAGCATATAAACTAAAAAAACTTGCTTTGAGAACATAGAAAACCTCATCTTCGCCGATAACACTTTAGCAAGTTTCTTAGCAATTCAGCACTCCCTTCATTCAAAATTTTTGTTCTGTTGAGCATAGCGTATGTATCATTTGTTACAACTCGGATGAATACATATATATAGATGACTGACCGTATGAGAATTATAGAGATAGTCTATACATACTGTTTTCCTGACAGTAACTGCATCCCTCTCTGTTAACTGTATTTTGGTTATATATATATAACCTAAATAGGGGGGGGACCCAGCATCGTGGCATTAATTAAGAGCAAGATTAAGATGGTTAGGACACGTTGAGAGAATGCCCGATGAAAGGATACCCAAAAAGATGGTTTATGGCAAACCAGATGGAAAACGAAAAAGAGGACGTACCCGGATCAGATGGCTGGACGATATGGAGGATGATTTGAAGGTTGGCAGATGGAAGGAGAAAGCATGAGACCGTGTAGATTGGTTGGCTGTTGTGGAGGAGGCCTAGGTTCTTGTAGACAATGTAGTGCCATAATAATAATAATAATAATGTATAAACCCAGAAACTGTACGTTAACAACCAGAATTTGTTACGTATATAACTACACTGTACAAAATGAGAACTGGTATGACGATCTTAATATAAGCAGACAGAACATTTGTTTCCATTAATCGCAAGATTTCCAAAGGATCCTGAAGTAGATGGTATAAATTTATCCTAAATGTGAGTAAGACGCATCATACTCCCACATATATACATCGTGGGTGTTTTGTAAAAAGAACTAATAAAACTAATTGGATATTTTTTATGGGGATAGTCTAATGACTATTCCCATAAAAAATTTAAGTACCAGTTTTTAATATAATATAATTAAAATATTATAATAATATATTAGCACTAATGTACTACCTGGTTTTACTATATGGAGCACAATCTGGAATGATCCGGGTATACATTGACGGACAAATATATATATTGGGCATGTTATTGTTGAAAGACTAAATAATAAACCAATCCTGAAACAGTTAACCAGAACTGAACAGACAGCTATATGTCCGAAGGATAGGCCGATGTGTAAGAGGATTGTATTAAGGTCGACTTTAAGGATTAGGATTTTAACGGTCGTTGGATGAAGGAGCTAAATAGGAAAGGACTACTGGTTGTATGGGATTCGAACCTTCTGCTCAATATGTATTTTAATTTTTATATATAAAATCCCACTTTAACAAAAGCCAGGTTTTGGAAACAGAATAGGAAAATAATCCGATGCCAAACTACGATACCATTTTCCAATTCCCAACCTACTTAGAATTTGAAATTAATCATTGCACGTTTTTAAACAGTATTTTTCAAAATTACCTTTTCTCCTTCACCTAAACATTAAATTCGTTCCTAGTTTATACTTATCTATTCTTTATAACTACAGTATAAACGACAACATTAATAACAAAACGATAGATGCTTTAGTAAAAGCCATTTAAAAAAAGTCCGCATTCAAGTTTTTTAAGATTATTCCAATAAGGATAAGCCCAAGCTGATATTAAAATTTAATTCTACGGTTACATAATGAGTTTTACCAAAATCATCTGAACACTTTTCGAGAAAATCCTTAAAAATTTAAAAATCAATGATCCGATATTATTCCTTTCATAATAAACTCCCTAACCACCCAAACCCACTAGTTTCTAGCCTTGCTTCCTCTTCCATTCCTGGCAATCCTCTGAGGCGCCTGAAAAGAAGATGGCCTCGTTACCTTATATTGTAAACTGTTTTTAGAGTTCTACTACTGGGTAGTTTCTCTACATCCTGTATCATATCATTATGTCATTAAGATCAAATTTACTTGTATTTTTTATACAGTTGTAAATATCAATAAATAAATTTAAAAAAAAAAATCAATGAAGTTAAGTGGAAATACTGGTTAATAGATTTTAGAAAAAAAAAAAAAAAAAATCGCAGTAACATCTCAAGCATATACCCCAGCCTAAAATACGTAATTTCAGAACCGCAAAACTTTTCGTTTTTGAGCTCGATTATTACGACTAATGGTCTGAAAACCAGAATTTTAAATTTTCGTGATTGCAATACTCACCATTACTAAATATTGCATATATAGGTAAGTAAAATTAATTTAATAAAAAAAAAGTTCTATAGTTAACTAAATATGAAATGTTCTTTAAATGATAGCCGCCATTTTCTTAGTTTCTCCTATCGCAGAGATTGATATCCAATTCCGGTCAATTGTTATCAAGTTATGATAGAACTCTACAGTAACGATGTTGACAAGATTTTGTTTATGAAAACCAACATGAATGCACTCCGGAAGCAGAGGTTGGATTACTGAAAGCCAAACAAGGAAACACTGGTTCGTATTCTGTCATTGGTTTGATTGGGTTGCCCAATTACAAAAACGGAACTATTTTTATTCATTAGGGGTATTCTGATGTGTTAAATATAAAAGGTTTTAACATGCTAAATGTTATATGTATAGGGTTGTGTGCAGCCCAATGTTATTAGTTAAATGCGGAGAAGCTCCTAGCGCATTTTCTGAAAAAAAAAAAAAATTAACCTTTCTGTCCAAAACCTTCAAGAATTTCATTATGTTTACGCAGATCGTGTTCGGTTTATGTCGTAATTGTTTAGGACGTATTTAAATGTTTAAACTTCATTACATTTTTAATAACGACCAAAACAAACAACACGAATTATAAGAGCAACTAACCTATCAAAACATCAGACAAAATGGTATGGACCGCAGCTGGTCTGTTGCGTGCGGACATTCTCTATTTAGTAGACCTTTTAACAGACTTTCAACTTTGCTAAATGTTATATCGAGGTGTAGAGAGTTAACCATAGATCAATAAGTGGAGAAGATTGTCTGTGAGTGGGGAGGTTCGGCCAGCAAAAAAAATTATTCGTGTTGACGTTTCGACCTGAGTTTCAGGTCTTCATCAGCGAACTTGTGGAAGAGAATCTTTGCAGCAAGCTTAATGTCCATATAAGCCACTTAAATATTATATTGCTTTAATATGCTAAAAGAAGAAAATATTTCTCCATTTAACACAAAGATACCCCTAATGTCGGAAACTGAACAGAGTCCGGTTCATCCCCATTCCTGAATTTGAGTGACGTGATGTCCCACTCAAAAAATATTTGAAAATTATGGTAATTACTTTTAGCTAATACCACATAAGGAAGTGTAATAGATAAAATAGTTCTAATAAATCCTCACAAAAATAAGTTACCAGAACTACCTGTCATAAACATGTCCTACACCGTTTGAGAGCCACTAGTCTAGAACATCGTTTGTTTAGAGAAGATGCTACAACAATTGGGGGGGGGGGAGATTAACCGGATTTTCCCGGAGTCTGTAAGATATTTTCTGAAGTTGCTCTCTCCCTGCAAAGTTTTCGAAAACCGACAATATAAATTGCGTTTAAAAGCTCTTTTAGAAATGTTTTACCACAATTTTAGCTGGAGTAAATTTTCAAACTTCTTTACATCGATCAAATTATAGAGAGGGGATCTCCGCATATTCCTCCCACATCGACGCCCCTGTGTTTAACCAACACGGTAAGAAAAAGGAGACATTTTGGTTCTGATCACTTGGGTTGTATATAATCCATGACGTCAACCAAAACATGTTAGCTAAGACAACATTAGTCATAAACACAGATGAGCTGAACATTCAAAATATTCCTGAGCTACGACAGGGTGACTCTCTGGGTATCTTACGAAATTATAACCGTACAGAACTTTGATTTATAGGGAGGTGAAGGAGTGGTAAATAGAATTCAGCTGATGATTTGAATTCATTAATATAGAAGCTCTAATGTAAAAACGTTTGATTATATTCAGAATAAGTTCACAAAATCAGCTAGATTACATTCCAAATCCAAGTTTCAAATATAAAACTAAAATGTATACATAAAGGTGGCGAATACACAAGTTTTTCAATTTGTTCTGTTCCTTATTTAAAAGTGGTATTTCGCTTCATCAGTCTGTTTTTGCCAGCAAAGCATGGAAGTCGTGCTGAACCAACACAAGTTAATTAAAAAACTTCTATTGGTTGTCCACCAAAATGTTGAAACATTGTCCAATATTACCTTTTTATCGAGCAAAGAATAAACAGTGGACAATGGTAATAAACGAAAACCATTATTGAACTGTGCATCTTCGTACAACAAAATTAAACTCTACGGTCTGTGATTAAACTGTGCCTTTGCCATGTATGAAAAACCCCGTCAAAGCTCGTGTCGGAACATACCTTAAATCTCAATCAAGCAAACAAAAAGTAATATCGTAAATTACATCTGTTTTATTTTTATATATCAAACAACTGACATCTGATTGACACTTAATAAAAATATTTAAATTAGCTGATTCTCGTTCATAGTTAGATGCTTCCTACCTCATAAAATTATTCCCTACTGAATCTGCTTAAAGCAAAGTCCATGGAAATTGACAATAAACGAATAACAATTGACAATAATTGGGCTCCAATGATTAAAAATTCATATTACTGAAGAGCAATATAGAAGCTATCTCACTTATTTTCTGGTACTGTCGTCAATGTAATTCCGTTCCACGAAAACTCTTATTTCTCTCATTCCTGGAAAATCCACGTTCCTTTCTTTCCCCTCTTATTATTCTTCGAATTACATCGGCGATATCCGTACTTGAGGAAGGTAATAAAAGCACGGGCAAAGCAATTGTTTCTCAGAGTTCCAGAAAATTTTCAAACGGAATTCTCGGAACCTTTCCTTTCTCAAACATTCTCTTATGAGTTCGTAATAATTAAAAAAAAATTAACTAAAGAGTAATAACGGATATCAATTGCCTTAATTATTAACTAATCTTAACGCATACACAATCTGTGAAGGCAGAAACTAACTAAACAATATGAAAATAATAAGCTCATACTAAAAAACAATTAATACGTTAGCAATAAAAGTAGTTAAGCATTAAAATTTATATACAGTATTTTTTCACTAATACAACGGTTCGTTCCTGAACCAGTAGAGGAGGTACTGATTTACTAAAATAGTAAATATATCTTTACATTTTTATTATCTTTTTTGAGACTGTTAGTTTTATTAATAATAACAAAAATTAACCAAATAGTTTTAACATTCTTTAATAGAACATATTGCAAGTCCAACGTTTCGATCGATTCGGCCATCATCAAGGACAATTATAATTTTAGGATCTCAGCCTCATAATTATTATTATTGGCGCGACAGACCGTGGAGGTACAAGGCCTCGCGCGATGTACTTTGGAAATATACATCGCGCGTTTCATGACGTGATTTTCATAGGGCGGATTGGTCACTCCCACGCCTATTTTTTGTGAATGCTATCCATTGGCTAACGGGCCTCACAAATGCCCGAGGAAAGCTGTGAGTGAGTATTGTATAATTAAATGCTTGAAAAATTACGGATAGGGCCGGGGACTCGAACTCACAACCTTTGGGTCGGCAGACAGGCGCGTTTTCACGCTGCTACCGTCACTACCTCACAATGATTTATTAAAATTATGCCCAAGACAATTTAACAAAGTTAAAATAAATATATTAGTCACGATAGAATTTCTATCCTTCACAATTTTTATATTTTACTATCAATAACTTATCTGTTTTTGAAACAGCTAACTTACTATCAGTAACATAACATTACTCGAATAATTTTTGTTATTATTAATATATCTTTTCCATTAAACCAAAAAGAAGGAATATTGTATTAATACATTTTTTTTTTTTTATTCTACCTGAAAATTCTATATTTCAAACAATTTTTAAGCAATCTAAACAATTTGGAGAAAGTCAATAAAGGCTAGGTACACACGACAAACTTTTTGCATGACGTGACGTCATATTATTCCTCCGAAATTTCCTGCATCCATCGATTCAATGTACGCTAGTTACCTTCCGATATTCTGTTGGCTCCCTCAGTTCTCAAATGAAATATTGAATTGATTCAGTTAAAAGTGAAAGGTAGCGTTGTATGATCACGGATCGTGGAACTAAACCTACGTGGTAAAAAGAAAAATATAATGAACTAAATTTAAAAAAAAAAAATTAGATTCTTGTGGCGGTACAGTGAATAAGATGTGTGGAATAGTTTACGTCTTCCCATTTATAATACTGCACAAGTGAAGTAGAAAAACTACTAGATCCATTTCTTCCGACTCTAACCAATTTTAATCCGACCAACTAAAGTCTGTTTTCTACGAAGGCCCTAAAATCTCACCCAGGCTATAAATAAATTGGTATCTTTAGAATTTATTGGATAATATTGGAAACAATAATAAACAACGTGTGAATAGACCCTAATAAATATAACTGATGAAATAAAGTAACAATTATTTATACTGACTTTTAAAGTTAAAACGTTAGATAAAGAATGATTCAAATGTAATCATATTATTGGTATCGCCAGTCTGTGATAGTTCCAAAGACATAAGTAACTTTTGCTATGTTTAACATATCGAAAAGGCAATTACTCTTCTTAGCTTATCAGAATCGCATCTATCCCATCCTCTAGGCGTACATATAGATCAGACGATAAAACACTGAGTATGAAGTTATAAACCAGTTGTGGTAGATCCATTATGGCGGCTGGACCAGAGGGATGCCATAACTCTCTTCTTTCAAGCACAAATGACGCTAAGGGGGTGAGAGAGGTTAGGCCACGCCCCTGGAAGGTAACTACGTTGAAGTTAAAAGGGATTTCGCACATTAATTAAATTATCTGTAAAACCGTTCAGTAAATGTTATTTCCAGTAATTTGGTATGTTTATAATGAAAATCCATTAAGTCGTTCTCGAGAAATTCTTGCTTCTTTTCCTGTTTTCTTCAAATTCATTTCAATGTGAATATTAAAGTATCTCAAAATATATTCACTGTTCTAAAAGGTAAGGAGAGAATTATAAAATTGGATTAACTACGTTAATTTTCCAATTAATTTTTTTTTTAAGAAACAGTTAATAAAAAATTAATTTCTTTTAAGGAAAATATTAAAATATAAAGTTTGATACACATAAATAATTTTTTATGATAAAACAGTCAACATTATGTTTGACAATATTTAATTTTTACAACAAAAAAGTGACTCAAATTGATATTAATTTAAAAAAAAACCAATAACATAAAAAAAATGTGATTACGCTTTGAGTAACTCTCATTTTTTTTTTTTTATTAGTATGCCTGCCATGTCTAGCATATGAGGTGGGCAGCAACTCTGGAATTCAACTGTTAATTCTGCAATATGCAGTACTCGATGCCACGCCTACAAAAGGAATAGACCCCACCTTCTGACGTCCCTCGCCCTGGAAGCCTACCCCCTCTATCATACTCCTTCCCCCAAGCCCGCAACACAGAACCCTCAAGGGGATACGGACTATACAAACGCAGACAAGCCAGATCGAGAACCTACCAACAGTATCAGTTGATTATAACCGCTGGTCCGCTGGAGAATCCGGCAGAAAATAGTTTGTATGGACTTATTGTTAAAACTATTTAATTGTTTACCTTTCTTGATGTTTCTATGTAAGTTGTAAGCTTTTGAAAGGTAAATGCACAACGCAATCGCATCGAAATGTACTTTCATTCAATCTAATTTCCGGAAGGAACGCCCCTATGCCGGGGAGTGTGTGTAGGGAGAGGATGTGGTCCGGGCATGGTTCAATTTCTGGCTAAGTGGTCCGCAGACCTCAATGAGCTGAGAACCACTGAACTATATGGGCCTCCAGGCATGATGGATCCAAGTTTGATTGAATAAAACGCATTATACTAATGTTTAGTAACAGACCATGAAACATATTAGATCGAAGCAATGAATATTTTAAGAAGTTAAAAACATATTTTGTAACTTCTCAATAACACAAAACTTGACAAGACTACATAGAATTGATGAAATAATGACATTTTTTTAAAATAACTATATTTAGTAATTGTTCCAACATTGTTAACATGGTCTTTACTATTCCATTTTTTTTTTAATCATTTAAAAAAAATATTTTTAATTATCTTATAATTTTTTTTAAAAATTATTATTTATATATATATCTTATGAACATTTCTTCACCTTAAAAATTAAATGAATTTGGAGAGCAATGAAACCATATAAGTAAAACCACTGATTAGTATAGTTCCTTCATTTTTTTTTTTTAATACTAAAATTTCATTCTGATTTTTCGTGAAATCCTATTTTTTGGTCCTGAAGATTTCAATCTGCTAGTTAATTATCTATGATTCAAGATCCATGGTCGGTCTTTTGAGAATAATATATGCGGGATATGAGCCGTTTTTAAAACATATATGAATCCAAGAAAGGGTTTTTTCTACATGGTTAAGCGAAAGAATTTGATAAAAAAAAAATTTACTATACAATGTGTAAACAAGTCATCACAGATCCAAAGGACAATCCAACTTGGAGTGGACAAGCCGTTTTAGGAATATGTCCATCGGGAAAGATACGTTTGAGGATGTGCAAGCATAAGTAGGAGGAGACAGAACTTGATAAAATTGATATAGAGTCATCTAGATGCCAAATCACAAAATCTTTGAAAGTTTTATGAAAATAGGATTAACTGGAGAAAACCAATTTAACAACAAAGACACGGAATCAAACTTATTCCTTGTATGAAACGTAAAAGCGAATGAAAAATTTCGATTTTGACAATAACTATTTTTAAATGGTATGAATTGTTTTGTTATAACAGCTTGTGTAACGATGTGTACGTTATTTTTAACATAAACTACTTATATCAACTATCAAACTACTTATACTTATATCAAATACGTGATGGATACTTTTTCTTTAATATAAATTCAAGTAAAAGCTTAGCTAATGGGAATATTTGTACTTAAATGTTATCAATCATCAAACTACTTACATTAACTATCTAACTACTTATATCAGCTATCAAACTACTTATATCAACTATCAAACTACTTTATCAACTATCAAACTGCTTATACGTACATCAAATACATAATGGATACATTTTATTTAATATTCATTTTAGGAAACGCTTCGTTAATGAGAAAATGTGCACTTAGTATTTGTACTTTTTCCCCAAAAATAAATCACATACAAATATAATTATAATATATTTGTTTACTTTAATCCCTTATAGAGAAGTGTTGATATAGGATAAAATTGATTTACGCATACGGAAAAAAATTAGTAATTTTTCATTTTTGAATATTTTAATAATTATTGTATGTTAATTTTCACATAATTTGTTGATTTTCTATATATGTTTGTTACTTATGTATTTGTATCTCTATCACTATTTTTATCCATTATTCTTGGAGGCACATTGGGTTGAAAACAAAACATGAAAGGGAAAAAAAGAGAAAGGGGAAAGGATTGAAAAGGAGGGGGAAAAAACATGAAAAAGAGAAAAATAAAATAAAAGAAACAAAGAGATGAAACGAAAAAACAAAAGAAAAAAAAAAGTCATATTCTATTGTTATCTATTACTACTTTTTATAATTATTATTGTTTACTCGTAAGGCCTATTTATCGTAAGATCAAAAATATTGTCGATTAGATTAAAGTAAGTATGCTGAGTGACTAGCACCCGATGAAGTTGGACAGCATAATTTTGTATTTTTAATAAAGTTTTTCCTCCTAGGTTCAAATATATTAAATTTGAAACTTGTCGGACGAGACCTTAATAAAATTGTCTGTCATGAAAGCGTTCCGTTATAGAGGAGTGTCCGTTAAGAGAAGTTTCACTGTATTATAGGCCATTTATTTATAATTAATTTTTGTAAGAGCTGACATATTTTATAATAAGTCAAGATGATATAACACAAAAATACGGATCATCATAGTATTTCAAAAAAGTTTTGAATGATAAAGTCATTAAATAAAGAAGAGGAATATCGCCTAAAGCTCCCACATGTTACTAACTAAACTCTACCTATCCCCGAGCAGGTATACCGTTTAAAAAACCCGGGGAAAAAAAATCGATTAAATGGTTTCACTCTGTTATCTAATCTCGTTCTACAATATTATCGCTCTTACGTTGTGAAAATATTAGACTATATATAAAAAAAGAGGAGGAACCTTTTTGTCGCATTTTCCCACAAAACAACAGACTTTGTGTATTGTATATATTGGTCTGTATCGGAGAGGAGTAGACACTTCTACACCACTGTGTAGGTAGCGAGAATGCATTTAAAATCAGTTTTATAACCCATAGAGCAAGGTTTTGGGGTTGTCTGATAAATGGAATATAAAACCTCCTGCAACATTAGGGAACCTGCAGCGATCACTTTTGGATTAAATGAGCTTCAATTGAATATGCTTGATTTTTTTTTTTTTTTCAAGACACGACAGTATCGTGTAAATGGGAGAAATTTCAATCAAAATTTCGACATGCACAAAAGCCGTTTTGCGCTCTACTGCCCTTCCAAATTGATTTAGGGGTTAAAGATTTAAAGAACTCCCGCCAAAAAGATTATGAAATTTAAGGGATAAAGAATAAAAATCATAAACTTGACTAATTGCTATGAAAAGTCAGAATAGAACAGAAATTGTTTGAGCTGAAAAATCGATTTGCCTAACCTTGCAGTTAAAAAAGTTTTAGAGAAAGGGCTTCATTTGTATATGAATTAAGTTAGCGTTAAGGAAGTTCCTTTTTGGAATATCAACTTTATATTTCCTCACTCCAGCCATTTTGTTTATATCGATTTTAAGATCTTGCGCACCTCTACAGCCCCTTTATATTGAGTAAGAGGGTTGTAAATTTGTATGTAAATCGAGTTGGAGCTAGAGTAGTGCCTTAGTGGAGAGGATGGAAAAGGGAAATACAACCTTAGTGTTTTTTCTTTTTTTTACTGAAAACCAATATTAGTATTACTTTTTTTCTATTTTATATCTTTAAGTAAAAACATAGGATCGTAGTTATGGACATCGATACTGACTGTTTTTAGGTCTCATTTCCAAAGAATATTTCTTAGCGCCTTGAATTCATCAGGTATTGACATGTACTACAACAATTATGTCGTAGAATTCCATTCATAATTTTCAGTTATGAATGGAATTCTCTGGTTAAAGCTTGGTGTATACAACAGACTTTTCTTAGGACGTGACGTCTTGCTAATTATCCGATTTTTGTGTATACCCACCGACTCTAGAGCTTCCGATTATTCTGAAGCCTTCAGATTTTTTTAGGAACTATTCCCTAACAAACCTTTCATAAATTTTTCTATAAGTTAATTCATTATAACTTCGGCATACATTTCCATAATTATATCGATGTCGACTATTAATTCCAAGTTAACCCACTCAAATCGAAAGAAAAATGTAATATTCATTATGGTTCCTACTTTCAGTCGATCTGATGTTTTTTTTAGGATTTTAAAGAAGTCACAATTGAAATTGCTGCATATATTTCTTCCAACTCTATTCGACTTTTGTCAGATCTAGAATTGTGTCAACAGTTATATATTTAATCGGTCAGATTGAAAAACAAATCCCTTTCTAAAAATTTAAAAAAGAAAATGACCCCAAAAAATTCATACAGGATTTTCTTGAAGATATGTTTACATGAGCAAGTCGGGATGTCACAGTGTAATTATAAATAATATCCAGGGAGAAACGAATGCCGAATGTCCATTGCTTGAAGTTAGAGAGGGCAGAGATGTTTTGTGCTGGACCCACAGAGAGAATCTTTCCACCACCCAGGCTATAAGCATAACCTAAAAGTAACCCACTCCAGTCTGCATACACATGGCATAGAACCCAATAAACAATAATATAATATATAAGTATCATAAAATGTATAATAATAAAATGAGAAGCACCAAATATTCATAGTGAATAAATTCTTTCCTAAACTGTTTATAAAACCTCCCCTACCTATAAGGTAATGGTTTAATACATTTAAAAGCTTATTCAAACATGAAAATTGGTAGTAATGGATTTGTGTAATTCTGAAAGCAGTAAGAGCTGCATAGAACAGTTAAACTAACAAAATAAAGTAGAAAAAGGACAATTTAAGAAAAAATAAGTATACATTAGTGATAAAGTGATAAGAGTCATAACCTGTTGAAGGTAGGTTTTGTTGTTAATAAGGCTAAAGAAACACAATATTTTGTGTGGAATAGTTTTGAATTGAAATTATAAAATTTGTAAGTGAATAAGCAATTTAGAATAGTGTTTGAAACTGTTATATTATTTGAATATTTATTTTGTTTTAAAGATATGACTTGTATAATTAGGCTGCAAAAGAGACTTTTTAAAGGATATATAACATCAACGATTAAGATATATTCAAAAACATTAGTATTGTGTGAGGCACTAATGTAATAATAATATGAAAACAAATTTTATAGGTTGTCTCCTTGAGAATGTCCTAAGGGGCCGAAACGGAGATATTTCGAAATAAACAGTTGAGAGTAAAAGTGGTTCAATTTTTGTTAATAATAAAATAAACCACTCTCAAACAATCAGTATAATAAATCATTAATCTAAGTACATATGGTTTTGCATTTTATCAGTATTTTAAATACTTCTAAAATAAATTGGCTTTAGCCATTTACATATATTATATGCAACAGAATCATAGTTTGATGAAACTAATCATCAAAATTAAATACTATTTAATGGCTGAGTAATGTTGAATGATACATTGGCCCCCCATTTTATCCAATTTCCTAATTAGACTACTGAGACAAATATAATAACTGCAAACAAGTAACACTTTATTAATATTTTCATAAATATTGATTAAAAATATTTTACAAAACCTTAAAATTACTACAGAGGCATTTGTTCATATAATAGCTGAAACCAGAGGTGGTATGACAATATTACAAATAAGAAGATAAAACAGGGAAATTAGCTTCAGTAATAATATCTATATTTTTAAAAACTGACCATGATAAAATAAAAACTATCTTTGAAAAATTAAAGTTTAAATTTACATGGAAAAAAAAAAAAAATATGCCAAGAGAAATAGAATTGTCTGCAATACATTGTCAGTGTGATGATTTCAATTTGTTAACTCTATTATGTAAGTATATGGTACATGGGACAGAGCTGACAAAATTGAACATTATTTAGGTAGTATCTATTTTAAAACTAATACTAATTCAAATAATTAATGAATCCGGATGATCAAACATCAATTATTTGAATAACCACAGTGTGCCAAAGTTTCAATAACAAAATAAATTCCAAATCATAAATATTTTAACTAACCAAATATCACTAAAAATTAAATTCAAAATGACAAATGAATAAAAGTTATATTAAAGAGTAACCGGACCCAGGATCAATTATGATAAATTTCATAAAACAAATTCAATAAAATTATTAGTGTAAGTTAAAAAAATATACAGTAAGAGAACTAAATAGGAACATCAAAATCGAGTAAACACGCTGGGTTATAAATATACAAAAGTTAGAATATAAAATTTAACTACCATCATAATATAGGTGTAAAAATTAAGATCAAATTGGACTTAAAAACTGATGAACAATTTAGTATATTATCTATACAGAATAAAAAAGTTATTATGCCTTTGTTTATTTTCAACATTTTAAAAGTAAATGGAATAACAAAATCAAGAATACTTTAATGAACAACAAGCTTAACGAAACTATAATTAAATATTATAACATAATTGACAGTATTTCTTTTCATTTGATAAACAAGTCTACCAATTATATTTATTAAATAAAAATTAAACAAAATGAAAAATAATAATTCTTAATCATAAATGTGTTGATTAAACTTAATCCAAATCACAGAAACTATTTTAACTGAACATGTTACATTACATACATGTTAGTATGCAAGTACACAAAAGTTTGTGCAATATAAAATTGACTTTCATTCATAATACAGGTAAAAACAGTAGAACTAAACTGAACTTGTATAACAGATAAACAGTTCGATGCATAATTTATACAGAATTAAAAAACTATTAGGCCTTTAACGCACTAAGACAAAATGAAATAACAATATCAGCAGAACATTTTCATTAATGTCAAACATTATGAAACAATATTAATAAAACCAAATGTTGCCACAAATAAACACACAAGCAAGCCAAAACAGAGCTTAGTTCACGGTATTTCTATTGTTTAGCAATTATATATATATTGAATATAAAAGAAACAAAATGAAACGGAATAATTCTAAGAATATGTTTGGTAACTTGATCCGATTCACAGAAACTAGTTTAACTGAAACATCAAAAGCTAGTATACATGTTATAATATAATTCTAAGAGGAAAATTATTTACATAGCATATGTTGTTAATATCAGACACATACCTATTTTAACCATTTCAATTAATCTGCTGGTCAAAAGAGTATTTCTATATAATTTTTTTTGGTATCACAACTAAGAGAGCAGAACGTTATGAATGAATGAGATATTATGGAAAAGTGAAATAATAAATTACTAAGCAAAATATTAGAGGGACTTAAATTAATTATAATATATTGGGTATTTATTATGATTATATACAAAATGGATCAAAACAAAGAAGATACTGCAGCAACAAAAGGCTGCAGAAAGGAAGGAAATAATCAGACCACTACGCCATACAAAGTAATTCATTTGACGATATGGTTCATATTATGATCTCTTAAATGCCTCAATGGCTTTTATCATCATATAACAGACTTACTGCTTTACTAATAATAAAATATTGTAAATTACAATGGGCAAGTGTGTCATTGTAATATCAGAAATATACATTCTTCGAGATTTAAGCATTTCTGAAATATCTGATACTCCATCCACAAATAAGAATTTATTTATTAATATTTTTATTTTACAGAATAAAATAATTTTTCCAGAATTAACATAACTTAAGTGAGAAAAGACAATAGTGACAGTAATCCTCACTATTTCTATAGAAGCACATTTTAATTAAGCACAGGAATACAATTTAATGAATAGAACTGTAAGAAATCAGCTATTTCATAAACATTCATCTGTGAGATTTTTAATTTTCATCCTTTGAGATAAGGATAAAAAACTCAAATGTAAAATTGTTTAACGTCAAAAATAAAGGCGCATTGTAATCTTTCAAATTCATAATTAACTAATAATAAAATTAATAGCTTTACACCAAACTGGCAGTCCAAGTTGAAATATAATATAACTAGACATAGAACACTATGTTTATGTTTTTTGTGTTGTGTAATAATTGTATTGTTTCATTATTTCACAGAGCACTTGCAATGAAATTTCATTAAAACAGAATACAGCTGTAATCAACCCTTAATGAGCTTAATGTCAACAAACTAAGGATAAGATAGAAATTCATATGTAAATAATTATTGATCTCAAATAAAATAATCAATTCCCTAATGTAAGGTTGATTGTTATTAGACAAAATGAAGGGAAAAAACTTATTCAGAAGCAATAAAGAACAGTTATTTATTGTATAAATGTAATAAATATAAAAATTAATTGTAAGCAGAGTGACTTACAATCAGATAGCATACAGGTTATGTTGATATAATGTTATACACCAACATATTAAACAATAATTATAAAAAGCAGTTAGAGTAAAATAAAATAAAAAGATGTTAATCAAAGAAATGTTCACAGGCAAGAAATAAAAGAAAACATATTTTTCTTAAAGCATTGATAACAAGGAAAGAAAAGCAACCAAAACACAAAAATCAATATGACACCAAAAGCAGCTTAATAACACAATATGATGCAATAAACAGACATAAAACCAAATTAAACCTGCAATATCGAGCACTACTGATAACTAACCTCCAAATTATTAAGCATCCTTAACCATTTGGTAAATGATCAGATACCTCAATGGATATAACAAGTAGTTGAGAGCAAAACTATAACATTTAATTAATATAAGGAGCATGAAAATCATTAACCAGTTGCATAAAATGTTGTGCTTCTAACCTCGTAACAGAAATAAAGAAAAAAAATGTTAATACTCCACAATGTTTAAAACCCATGTAAATGATAAGAAATGTAATAAGAAGATTAATTAGTTCTACAAGAAACTAAATTAAACCATGAACAAGAAATAGCATTTATATACTTAGAATTGTTGCAGTGACCACTACATTGGATTCATTAAATTTAAAAATTGAGTAATTAAGATTTTGGAATGGATGATTAAAATTTTGTAAATAATAATGTAGTATAAAGTTTTAATTACTTTCAAATTCATTATCAGAAGTTCCAAGTATTACTTCAAAAACTCCGCTAACCGCTTACTTATGGACCATAAATCTGGATTGTTTATCCGAGGCACTAAACTTCAATGGGGAAAATTATCAGAAATGAAGAATAACACTGTTCAATATCATTTCATATGTATGAATCAGTTTAAATATAAATTTCAAAACACAGAAATGGAGGAAGTATGTATAATATACAAACAAACTTAACAAGTTAATTATCGAAGAAGTTTGTTATTTTCTTTTGATTTTAAACATTTACAGAATTTTGTAATGTAAAATCTCTTCTGTTTTTTGGTGATGAAAACATCTATCACCTTTATTTTCTTCATCGTTATAATTATTTTATCATTAGAGTGGTTAATCCAAAGGATGTTTAATTATAAGCCAATAGGTAGGAGTTCTGCTACACTTCAATATTACTTTATACTGTATGAAATTTTACTTATCCTGTATAAAATGAAAAGAACTAAAATAGACAAACTTAACCACAAATGAAAAGAAAAATACTAATGCATTTTAATATCTTGACACTCAATAATTTGGATTTTAAAAAATCTTTGACTTGTGTTTCAACTCATTAATAATCTAAAAATAAAAACTGAAAAATATATTCAAGATAGAATCTGGTAGATATAGTACAAAATAATGATGGTATTATTTTAACGGAAAGAAATTTATAAACCAGAAGGAATAGGCATAGCTCAAATTCAACTTCTAATACTAGAAGATAACTTAAAATAACAGGAAATTTAAAAACTAACTTTCCTAACCTTATACAATAACAACAAAATGGACTTCAAATTTGCAGCTGATTAGTTGATAAAATTAAAATTAACGGTAACGGCAAATAAATGAATACACTAACTGTTTGTTTCATAAAGTGGGTTTTAGTTAAAATCAACCAGGCCGAAATAACGAAAAATATAAATTAATGCTGAACTCATGCTGAAGGGAACCAATTGTAAAATAAGTATAAATTTTATGAATGAAAGACTGGCAAGAATGAATTATTATATCATGATCAGAAGTCAGTAATCAATCAGTTACCTATAATAAACTGGATCTATACTACGTGAAATAACAATGATACTGTAAAAATAAAATAAAAATCAATATACCAAATTACAGTTGTTAATTATAAGTTATAATATTTTAGCACAAGAAATCAAACATTTAATGCATGTTACATTCATAACTAATTGATTAGGTGACAACTATCCACTCCATGCAATTAATTACCCTCTTTTATTATTAATAATAATCACCTTCAGAGGAGGTTGCAGTTATTGTACTGCTAGTTAAGGCGGCAACTGGGGGCAACGCCATTATTTACGTTGTTTCTGCCATAAGTTTCTCTCAGAAGTTTCATTCATTTGTATACTGTATACAGGTATTTAACTGATAAGACACAGATAACATATTGTTCAGCACGATTATCAGCTTTCATTTAACGCTATTCACTAAAGTACACTACGTTCACTCAACTAAGAACTGTACATATGCACGAACAATTCTTGCTGCTTCGATTCGAAAGCCAGGGGAAACACCATACTAGCCTCGTACCAGGGTGCACATTTTCTTCTGGCCCATTTTCCATCTCTTCGAAGTCACGTGACCAAGATGGCGGATAAATCCTGTTCTCGACCAATAGAAACGCAGCTCACGTTTATACAAAAAAAGGCGCCATCATTAATGGTGACGTCACAAAGGATACGACAAGCCTGTAGCGAGGCTAGGATCGAGTTCCCAAGGTCTTCGGTATAGTCTGTTCCTCTAGAAATGTTGATTAAATTTACATTTTTACTAGCTAAATTAAAGGCCTTTCAGGTATTTTTTATGTTATATTTTGTTGTATTAAGTGTTATTTAATGCTTATTTAGTGGTTATAACGATATTAGTTGCCAAAACTGACGTTTTAAAGAACGTTCTGTAAAATAACCTGCGGGGTTCATTTGCAAAGTTTCCTAACTGTACATGAAAGCGTCAGAACCCCCTTCCAAGGTCCTTTGCACAATGAACCTTATGCTTTGAAGTCTTATTATAGGTCCAAATTCCTTTCAGGATTGTTACTCTAGATCATTAAAAGGTCAATACTTGTAAAATACTTGCATATATTTTAACTTCATTAATTTCTTCGAAACGTTCTGTTGAGGTTATAATCGATCAAGATTATGAATCTAATTATAGAGGTCGCATTAATATATTGACAAAGCACTTTAGATCATGTTATAGTCACATTACGAGATCCAGCTGGACCTTTCATTACGTTTTGGCGTAATGATTTTTACTCACATTTAATTCTAAATTGGATAAGACCGAGCTTATTTCTATATATATCTAGATAATTAAGGATATTTCTTTTGATATGTTACTGACAGATAAAAAACTAAAGTTGGTAAGTTTCTTTCTTTCTTCGTACTACTTGGAAATACGATATCTTGAACTTAAAATATTACTTTTATCAATGCTAATGAATAAAAGCTTTCGCTGTAAAAAAAAAAAAATTAAATCTGAATTATTTTTAATCTGTTCTATCATTACTCCTAATTTTTTTGTTTTTCGTAACAAAATATTCATACATGGAATTTACTCTTCGTAAATTTGGTATTTAAATTCATATATAATAAATTTATACAAAGTTCTATTTATCTTTTGCAATTTGTTAATATTTTATTTGCTTATGACATTTTGAACGATTGAAAAGTAATCAGTAAAGAGTACGTATTTTGACGATAAATTCCAAGATATTTTTAGGTATTGATTTTCGTGCATTTCATTTTAAGATAAGTTTTTAATATTAACGTCCATATACTGTAGATCAACAAATTGATTTTGTTAATTAATTCATTATAAGTTGATTAAAGTTTAATTGCTTTTGCGAACATAATAAATGAGTTGGCAATATTTACAGCTGACCAAGTGGCTGAAATGCCAACACAGCCTCCTGTATAAGTAGTAAAAGTTCGACAATCTGATTTAAACTAAATTATTGAACATTTCAGCCTGTATTTATTTAAAAGTAAGTAAAAATTGTTATCTAGTTCATCAATAACACATTAAATTGATATTTAGTAACCACTGGTGGAATGTGATTAAGTTGTTTATTTAATCAATATGATGACGTGTCGTTACACCTCTTGCATTACTGCTTCCATGATATTGATGATTATGTACCACAGCCTGTATTATATTTGAGATGATTAATTTTTATTTACTTATTAATTTCAAATAAAACTATATGATTACATATTGTTTAATTAATTATTAGTTTTCTACTCCGATATTTCGTGGTAGTCAAAGTAATTTATTTTGGGTTATATAGGTATTCCTGCAACCTTTTATTTTTTATTTTAGAATAATTTTTATTACGAAAATTTTTTATAGAATAATTAGATCCATGTAATTATCGTTATCGAGGTAAAATATTTATATCAGTTCGATAGTTATAATAATATTTAATTAGTGTATCCTGATATTTTTAAAAAATTTAGGTTTTATGGGTACTATAACATTCAATGTGATTTTTAATGTTTAATTTGAATTAAATAGTTTAAAAATAGTTCTTATGTACAGAGAAAATAAATGTAGAAGTTGCTCATATGCAACCTGAAGAATCCAATGTTGTATACTATTAATGTTATGGATGCAAATTAATGAAAATAATATGATTTATGAACCATTGTATATTATGAATCGTTTACTACTACCATTTTATATTATTACTCGTTTACATTGAAAATGATGGTAAAAGTAAGTAATTTATAGTTTATTTCTTAACATTGGCATATTTAGATGTAAATATTGATACAGGGATGATATTTTATTTTCACAATTTTATGGTTGTAGTTTTAAAAATGGTTATAGTTATGTTAGCTAGTTTCTAATATCCAAAAGAGAAAAATAAATAAAATAGTAGATATTTTGAATGTACATAATGAGACTAAATGAAAAAAAAAAAAAAAGTACTTACTTAAAAATAAAACAAAAATCAATGGAGTTCAGAAAAAGTTAAGTGAAAATTAAATTAAGTTAAAAGAATTCAAATTAAGATTTATATTTATTTAAATCGGGTAAAAATGTTTTTTTTTTAAATATAAAATACTATCTAGAAGTGGAGGGTGGAAGATATCCTGTATAACTTTTATTAGAGTTTTTTTTTACATCATCTCTGTTGAATTGATGCTTTCTTAATTTTAGGTTTCTATCCAAGCTTAACAAAAACTCGATACTTCACTTAAAAATATTGTTAAGCTTTAATTGGTTCTTTATTTAGAATTTTTTTTTTAGCTAAATCATGTTCACATATGCTACGTGGAGTTTTGATGAAATAAAACTTCTATTAAATTAACATGCAATGATTTTTTTGAGAAAGAAATCATGATGTTTTGTTAACAAATTTTAGCAGTTACGGATTCATTTTAGACTATAATCAATTGTTTAAAAGAGCATCATGAGCTAAAAATCAAAAATTAAATGAATTAATACTTAGTACTTTTTATATCAAAGTAAATAAATAAATTAGAATAATGAGAACCTCTGAACATATATATGTCATTATTTATAACATTTTACAAAGAATTGAGTTTATCCGTCACCTCCAGTTGTACTATTGATGGGAAAGGAAGAGTATATCAAGTTTAAATAATTTTCTGATTGATTCATCACAAAATAATTTTCTAATTGAAATGAGATTTATACTTCAAGAAATTAAGAGGTATATATTAAAGTAATAAAAACTGTCTTGATGGAATTTTAATAAAATACATTATTATTAGATAAAATATTTTTTAGTTGGTAACTTATTTTTGGTTACAAAATAAAAATTTAACAACCTTTTAAATTTAAACTAAGATCTCTGCAATCATCTGATTAATATTTTTAATGATCACAACTGTTTATGTCAACCCTATGATTGTAGACATAAGACTTTTTTTTTTACCAAAATAAACTGGTAAAATAATAAATATCTTACTATGGCTATTATGGCTAATAGCCAATGAAATGTATTGTATTTAACTTATTCTTATATGAATATTTTATTTGATTTTAACATAAATAAGCAATCGTGGTTAAATCGCAGAACATTATTAATTTATTTAATAATACCTAATAAGCTAATAAGTATTATTTATGATTTATAAAATGACAAATATTTGTCTATTAAATGTGAATAATGAATAGAAGAACTAATTTTTCCTTAGAAATATTATTATCCTGTGAAACATAGATTCATGGACTTCGGATCTCACACACTTGGCTGACTTACAGGCTAGCAATGGGAGCTTCAGTCCAAGGTGGCCGTTTTCAATAAATTTAAGTTCTATTCCGTAAACATTGAATAAATAGAAGGTACTAGTGCTACACTACATTCTCCAATATTAATGTATTAGTTTCATGATTACCCTGGGTTTAGAAGTTCTACCTAAAGAATTTTCAGAGTGAATATCGATACTGGCTCCTAAGCCGCAAGAGAATAGATCTTCTTTGCCTTACCAAAATACTATTCACATTTGAATGGTTGAAATATTAAGTTGGAAAAGAAGTTTTATGTACAGAAGTGGGCAAGTAATATACCTCTCGCCTCCCAAAAAATAAAAAATAATGCGGCTATAATGATTTTATCCAAAGTAGCACTTCTATGAAAAGCATTGGCAGTTGACAAAGAATACTGAACTTAACCACTAGACAGAGACATAAAACAGAAAGACACAAGGAAGCAAGGCAGTTGGATGCAAGGAAAAAGTATTCCCAAGAATGTAGATTACAGCTGTTAACCATCTAGATCATAGTAAAGATGATTGTGCATTTTGTATTGTATAATGCAAGTTTGTTTAAAAAAGATTTTAAATGTTTTGTAGATCACATTTGTAAAGCTTCTTTAAAGGATAGAAATTACGTTTCTAATGTTTTAATTTTTTCAGCTCAGTTAACTTGACCCTTTATATATATTTGTCACAATATTGAACTAAGAACTCCATTTAAGAGAAAATCATAAAATTTCATCTGACTCAATGCCTCATAAACCATGCAAACAAATTACCATCACAGCTACAACAATCTTAGTCAGCTCATTCATAACAAAGGGTATTGCGCCTGTACATTATATATATATATATATATATATAATGTTTAACTGTATATATAATGTTGATACTTTTTTAGGAAGGTGTTTAAGTATTCATAATTATATTTAGTTGAGTACAAGATTGAACTGTGGAAGATTATAATAATAGTTATCTGCAATGACTAAAATTTCAGATAGCTGATATATAGATACATAGAAATGTTAAGGATCGGTCTTATGTTTGAAATTTAGGAGTTTAACAAACAGAACTTCCTCTTAAAATAATCTTATGATCCGTTTGGTTTTATTTAATTTTTTTATATAAAATTTATATTCAATATGACAAAAGTATATGTAATTACCTGTATGAGATTCTTTGTTCGCTTGTTCGAAGACCCTATTTCCTGGTCTTGCTGCTGACCACCATCTATTTAGGACATTTTGAAGTTCTCTGGTGGTCATAGTCAGAACTGTTAAAATATATATTTTGAATTAAAAAAAAAAAAATTATGAATCATTAATATCTAAATCACATTTTTATAGTGATTTCATCAGCATTATGTTGAAAATTGCTTTATTTGATGAAATTGAAATATTAGGTAGAAAATACTATGTAGTTAACAAAAAAGGTATTTTTTACTGATTGGGAAATAAATAAATATAAACAGTAGAAGTTCAAGACATCTGATTTATTGTTATATTCCAGTTTCCTGTAGATATATTTATAATTTATGAAAGATAATTCTTAGTTTTAAATATATTTATCTAAAAATCCTTTAATCTTGGATATTTTGGATCAAACTTCCATTAAAATGTACCCTAATTTTCTGTGATATTATATATGAAGAATCTTAGCTATATACACAATTTTCTTCCTTTCTTTCTACTTAAACATGTTCACCTCCTCAGGTTTATTTCTACATTGTTTAGTCAGCCTGAACATGTTTATTCATTTACCACATGAATATCCATCATACTTTTCATACTTTAGGGAGCACAACCATGTTCACTTTACCAACCACCATATTCTCTCTCATTGGAGTAAACAATTTTGCAGTATATATACACACACATATATATATATATGTCATAAAGCTCATTTTTCTCCTTGTTAAAGATCCAGGATCATTAAAGGATCATCCTTTTTCATCTCCTCTACATCTACACTTTTTTTAAGAACTTACTAAGTTGATTGCTGGTGAGTTCATGTTTGTATAGATGACCACAGGTCATCTTACCTGTGACTACAGGATATATCATGATTTTGGATTATTTTTTTTTAGCATTTATTCTGCTATACTTCTTTGGTTGTTATAATATACCCACTGGTACTCACTATATATTTAAGTCTCTTTGAGAAATATCTTCAGAGTTTTTTTTTTTAAAAAAAAGGAGGAATGCAACAATTTACAAGAGTATTGTTTGTATTTTGTCTGATCTGTAAGATTTATATGTTTATGATTTTGAGGATATGAGACAATCATAATTGTGTTAAACATAGTTTAAATATGATCTTAAACACTTTCTTGAGACTGGTTAATTTTTTTAAAATAAATAATTTAATTTCTATCCATTTTAGTCTCAACACATTTTATTTTTCTTACAAGCCCAACGTTTCGGCCAATCCGGCCATCCTCAGGGAAAATCTTAATACAATTTTGGAACTACATGATTTAAAAACTTAACTTCATGCAGGCTATTCTGCCCAGGTCAAAACAACAATTTATTCTTTGATGTAAAAAATTTTTCCTTCTGTTTTAACTAGTTTAATAAATAATGATAAAAGTTCTAACATAACATTAGAGCTAATTTCTAAAAAAATAATAATTCTTCTTTTATCTTATTGAAAGCTGTTTCGAACCACTTCAAACTGTGTATGATAAAAAACAATAAAATGTTGAGACTAAAATGGATAGAAATTAAATTATTTATTTTAACAAAATTAACCAGTCTCAAGAAAGTGTTTAAGATTATAAATAAAATAAGATGGAACTGTATCCAGTATGAAGTGGTTCGAAGCAGCTTTCAATGAGATAAAAGAAGAATTTTTATGTTATTTTTAGAAATTAGCCCTAATGTTATGTTAGAACTTTTATCATTATTTATTAAACTAGTTAAAACAGAAGGAAACATTTTTTACATCAAAGAATTAATTGTTGTTTTGACCTGGGCAGAAAAGCCTGCATGAAGTTGAGTTTTAAATACGAATAAGACTGTCCCTGAGGATGGCCGGATTGGCCGAAACGTCGGACTTGTAAGAAAAATAAAATGTGTTAAGACTAAAATGGATAGAAATTAAATTATTTATTTTAATAGTTTAAATAATTAGAATTAATGAGTATTAAATTAAAAGGATAAAAAAATCCTACTTCTATTTCTTTGGTGAAAGACATCAGTTTAATCTTCTTCCTACATAGCCTACAGGTCTTTCCAGACTTATTTTTTTTAGCACTTCATTATTTTTAAGTTTTAACTGATTCCAATCAGTACTTGACTCAAATAATTTGTTAACTGGATAATCCTTCCTGCACTAATTTTAGTACACGACAGGATTAAGCGTAAGTCTTTCTGCTTTAAAATTTCTCAAGAGCAAAAATGTTCTTCTATAGAACATTTAATCATCCATAAAATAATAATACTTAATAATATAATAACATAAAAAATAATAACCTGGAACCATGTTTTGTGACATTCAACTATCATGAAATAAATTTCTCAAAAACAAAAATCATTCTGAAGAGGTGTACCAACCACTCAACAATCCTGAGAAAAAATGTTACTTTTTTAATTGCATACTTTCCTTATGCAAAAAGGAAGTAAAAGTAACTTACAACCTTTAATCAGGTTTTGTTTTTTTAAGATAGAAATAACTTGTTATTATTATTAGTATAAAGTTTAAAATGATGTTTTGTTAGTAGATAAAGTACCACGGACCCTGGTGTTTTGATTCCCATAATTAATAAGTATTATTGATACCCATGATGGAAATAAAATATTCAGAAATTACGAAATATGAGACAAAAATAAATAGCTTAAAAAATATTCGTAGAAATTGTATGTTGAGGATCAGGTAAGTTGCTTCAATTTATTAGAAGGAAGGGAAATTTCCTCACAATTTTGAACTTACTTGGAATTCGAGGAATATTATCTAAAATTTTAACCTTTTCCTAAACAATTTTGGAAAATTTATCTCTCTTAATAACCTTTTGAGTATAACAACCGGCTCTGAGCAATGTTTTTCCAGAATTTTTGCAGTTAAAAATAAGTTTTCAACTTTACTAATTTTCAAATTATTGGGTAAGATGATATCTCCCTCATAACGACGTCCCTGTTGAGAATCAAGATACGAATAAATTTCGAACTTTGTGAAAATTAAAGGAATTCATAATTATACAAAAGAATAAAAATAAATTTATAGCCAATGAAATACTATAAAAAATAATGACGAAACTTCAACTACAACGATGTATACAAGCTGCAACAAGGGCGTACCCAGAGCGGAACAAGAGGGGCAGCTTCCCCCCCCCCCTTCCAAGTATGAATAACTATTAATTTAATAAAAGATTTTTTTTCTAGAAAATTTTTAATTGTAGTAACTAATTAAACACTGCGATAATTATATATAATGTTCTTAAAATTTTGGTTTCATTCTCTTTGAGGTAGACCAATGAGGTATAATTCAATTGTCTATATATAATGAAATTATATATAGACAACTGAAGAGCGCAAAATATTACAGAGAATTTGCGCTATAGGAATACATGCAAAATTAGAACTATTTATGGTATCCATGTCTTCATAGAAAAAAGTAAGACAAAATATTGGAAGCGTATGTAATAAAGGAACGAGATATAAATGCTTCAGAAAGAGTAAATAAAATGGCCAAATCAAGGTTCAAAATAATGACACCACGCCTGAATTTTTTATGATATTATCCACAGAAGATGCGCCATTGTTTAAGGTTAATGCAGAATAGGTTATAATAACCATACGATAAGGTATTCCATTTATTCTGAGGTTAACTTCTAAGACTTTATTAAATTCAGTTTAAACAGATTTTTAAAAATTTGAATAGATGGATTCAAGATGCGATATAAATGACGCGTCAGTTATGTTAGGACTAAATGTGTATCTGATGTCACCATAAATATAAGAATAGAAAGTTAATCCGGGTTCTTTCAAGTTATAGGGTATATAAAGCAAACACTCAATAAATAAGAAAAACCTTCTGGGTAAAAAGAACTGAGAAAAATATGAAGACCTATGTTCCCTCTCGCAATATTAGCTACACTTAGAAGAATGGTTATTGTAGTGGTAGTTTTCAGGTAAAAACAATCATTATTGATAAATAAAGGAATTCTTGTCGAAAATAAATTAAACAAATTAAATAGAAACACTTTACCAAGGAGGAATCTGAGGATCCCAAATCTGTTTCACCTCTCGTATTCATTCACGTAATCCAGATTCAGAAATATTATGTATGATACAAAAATTTCGTGATTAATTTCTGATGAACATGTGAATACTTCTTAATGAAGCAAATTTGACGTAAGAAGAGAAATTATTGAGGTTAATTTTTAGGTTCAACTTCTAAGGCACAGTTGAGATACTGACACACTATATGTACAGGTTATGTTGAAGCAACTACGCTCAGAATCACCGTTACTATTTATGATGAAAAAAAACATTAATTGCTATCACCATTTTTTTTGTTTTGAACATATGTATATAGTGATGTTTGTTGTTACCTTGTACTTCTGGTTGTTGAGCTATTGGTGGTTGCAGTAGCGTTGCTCTAAGGGTTTCTGGGTATACTTGAAGATTTACTGGCCGGCACACCTAACAAATATTTGTGAGTAGTATATAATTGCAAAATAGTCACCAAAAATGTTTTTATATTCAATATATACCATAATTGGTTCTTGGGTTCTGAAATCGCATTGAAGACTCATTTTTCATCTTCAACACGTATTCTTAATAATACTTACAAACGTAGTATAAAAAAGGACGATCGAAGTTTTTAAAAAAAAAGTGAATAAATAAAGAAAAAATAAAATTTAATAGATAAATATAATTAATATTTTTCAAAAAATTAAAATAATTTATGACTTATAACTAATAAATGTCTTATAAGTATAGCTAAATTAAAAATTCAATAATTTTAAAGAAAAAAATGCATTCATTACTTAACAGCTGTTTACTTACTGATTAAAATTTTATGTTTGTGGAAACAACTGATCGTAATGATTAATGTAACAACTTATGGCGTCATGTACTGAATATATTGCACTTAAAAAAGGAAGTCGTCCATATTGTCTATCTTTGTATTTCAGTGATGTCTTAATAGTTTCTTTTGTTACAAATAGAAACAGTGTAGATGATTTTGCAAAATACTTTGAATTAAGAATTATAGAGATAAATCCTGATATGTGTTGTGGGATAGTGACATGTTATAAATAAGGAACAATAATTATTTTATTGCGGGGCCATCACAATCTCGCTCAGACAAGAACAAGTTTATAACCTCAAAGGATAACCTTCCCATTCTGCGTAATCTAAATAATGGTAAGATGTTACTTTTAAAAGATCCAACGGAATATCTTTAATATTACCGGATTTTTTTAAATTTTAAATATTAAATAACGTAACCATGCGATGTAGATTTTATCGAACTATTTTCAGAAAAGAAAAAAGTCAGAAGTGCACTCACTAATGATATTCAATAAAAGGCGCAATTTAAACAAGAACACTCTAAATTATTACGAGAAAGCGAAATAGAATTTAAATTTTTAGTCTCTAAGACAAATATAAAGGTTATAAAACCCAACTATATCCTACTTTTAATGATCATATGGTCGAGGATTGTTGCCAACACAACCAAAATTAAAGACATTTTCAAAACATTTGTAAAAATGTAAGTGATGGTTGATTCACTCCAATTTTACGATCGTTTGAATTTTTTTGTTTCTGTTTTATAACAAGGTAAGATTACTATATGTTTCTTTCAGTTTTAATAATCAAGTTACTGATTCGTTAATTTAGAATGGACCTTAGAGTCTTGAGAAACCAAGCACCAATTGCTTCTACATCCTTATATCCCCTATTATAAATGTTTCTTTTCAGCTTTTCTAAGGAGTATGAAAATGGACATACTCTCAGATTGCATTCTTTCAACCATTTAGTCAACAGAACTGTACATTTATAAAGAGCTATATGTGCATCTTCGAACTTAATCAAACTCTAGAAACTGAAGATAGATCTACAAATCCGCCATGGGATCAGCAAGACTAACTTTATAAAAAAAAAATGCATCAAGTTACTTTTTGAGTTTCCAAACAACATCTTTATGTATCAGAATTGGAAAAAAAAAATGAAGAGGCTTGCGATTGAGTATTGGATTCTTTGGGTTACACCAATCACTACATTCAAAGCTCTCCTGAAATGCAATCAGGTAACTAATGAACTTTGTGATTACATGAGACATGGAGGTTCAGTTTTAAATCATATACAGTCTACAAATTCGCATTCCATATCTTCATAAAAGCTAGTGCAGTTTGAAAAGTGGCTGGTTTTATAGAAATGTACAGTGCAGAAAGCACTTTTTTATATTATCAGGAGTTATGTGTAATCCAAAAGGAATCATATCTATCGAAGTGGAATATAAACAAATATGAACTGTAATATAGATGTGGCATATGTTGATAAGTGAGGAAAAGAAAATTAAAGATATTTTTGAACTTCATATGTTCGGTACAAATACCACAATACCAAATCGTATCCTTAGTATACGGTGACGGCACTCGTCGGTGCAGCATTTTCATGGAAGTGGCGACTTATCTTTCAAGTCCTAAATATGGATTACCCAGCGAAGAAAAATAATATACAAAAATAAAAACGTCCGTCCACCATGCTTTTCGTGCTTGCATTCACAATAAAATTATGTTAAAAGGACATCACCTTAGTATTAAGTCACAAGTCATTTGATGCAAATAATATGTGATGAATAACACATGAATAAAAATATTTATCTTTGATTTTAATACGATCTCAGCAGTGTTCGCAAGAAATGGACGGTCCAGTCAAATCAGTTGACCCAGAGTACGCGCATTGAATGGTGTTCGCTGATGATTGATTGCCCCAATTCGAGATAATTATTTGAAAAAGACAATAGATTTTTGGATGTTGTAAGAATGATGCCTCACTTGAGACATGGATTATTTAAACGGCTTACGTACGGCTTGAACTTGAAAGATGTAAGGAGATCCTGAATCTATGTACGTAAGTTCAAGGTGGGAGGAGCTGTTCCATGTAAGAATTGAAACGGAGTGATTGGCTTGGCTTCTTTCATTTGTATCTTTTTAATTTTAACTCTTTTAAGCTATTTCCAGACCTACAGAGAGCGTTTGAAATAAGCTTGGAAAGAAATTCTGTGGCTAAATCCATAGGTGCTCGTATGCCGAAGACACATGTGTGATCACAGTTATTAATAACCCTTTGATTGCATCCCAAACTCTCCAATCTTATATCACAACACTCGAAGAATGGTGCCTAAATTGGAGGATAAAAATAAATCCCATCAAATCACTTTCACTCTTCTTCGTAAACCTTCCAAGTGCCCTACAGCATACTTTAATAATGCTACCCCTGTAGATCAGATCCGCTACCTTGGACATCTTGACAAACGATTAACTTGAAATCCTCACACAAGATTCAAAGGACAGGAAACTGTACGTAGATTCCGACCATTACAGCACTTAACTAGACAAACGGTCTAAACTTCCAATTAATTACAAAAGAATGATCTACATGACAATAATAAGACCTATCTCGAAATAAGGAGTTGAGCTTTGGGCTCCACTAAACCTTCGAATTCCTCTCGTATCCAATCCTTACAATCCGTAATCCTTCGAAATGTTCCTTATGTAACCGATCTAGCCCGAAACAGATACCAATCCTTCCATTATAAACTCTCAAACCCATTGGTTTCTAACCCTGCTTCCTCCTTTATTCCTGACAATCCTCCGAGGCGTATGAAAAGAAGATGGCCTCGAGACCCTATAGTGGAGAAATGTGTTTGGAATGCTACCAATGGTTAATTTCTCTACATGCCTGTATAATACCATTATGACCCTCTCTCTGGTTAAAGTAAGTTGCTATGTGTTGTGATTATTCATACATATTCAGCATTCAATTGCATGTTATTAAATTTAAAATCATGTAATTTAGACTAAAAAAATGATATCAAAGTCGTTCTATTCAGTTCAAAAACAGCCAAAAGTTGGAACTTTTGATTTCAATATATTATACCATCGGTCGTGAATTGGATAGATAATAGGTTTATATTATATGAGATGTTAAACAACGAAATGAAATATGAAATAACATGCACAGCCCTGTTGCAACGGAGGGATTTCGGTATGTTCTCAACTCGTGCAAATCGCAGAAATTATAATATTGAAATCATGTTATTTAGATTGCATAATCATTGTTAATTTCATGGTATTATTATTTTTTCGTTATTTCCAAACAGATTTTTAAATCAGACAATGGGTTCATATTTAAAAATTTTAAAAAAAAGAAGCAATTTCGGGCATAAAATCCTAAAACTCGGCTAACTCGTACAATAATTCCAACACTCCCAGTTTCGTTCAATATAAAACTTGTAAATATTTTCATGATTAAAATTTATGTAAAGGCTCAAAAGCGGATCGTATGCATCTATTTTTTTTTTTTATTCTTTCGTTATTAATAAAATTATTTAATATTTTGTATTTATCACCTCGATTTGAAGCTATGGAACAAGAAATGCAATTGCCCGAGAACCAGATCTCTAATAATAATGTATATAGAAAGAGGGATTTACGTTAAATTTATTTTTACAAATTTAACAAGGTGACAGTACTATACAGTGTGTTATACCGATTAATTATGGAGTATACAGTGCAGTTGGCAGTGCGTTGGCATCAGAGATTTTCTGTGATGGTTTCCAATGAGGAACACAAGGAAGGCGTGGGAATTCTTTATTTTACGACGACTAGCTGAACTAAAGTCTATAGTTAAAACAGATTTGGAAACAAAAATAAATCGTAAACCAAACTACTATTAAGTAGGAGGGAAACAAGTAGTAAGTGAAAGCTGTGTGATGCCCGGAGCGCACAAGTTATATTTTTACTAAATGTATATATGGAAGTTAAGATGTATCATAATTTCAATAAATATAAAAATCCTGCATTATTTTTGTTTTCAATACTTTCTTTCCAAATGTTATATGCGAAATATAAACGAAATTTATATTCTAATATAAAAGAAATAATTGTAAAACAAAAACGGGTTTTTTATAGTAACTTTAAAATATCAAGGAATACATTTTACGTTGTAATGCATGATTTATATTTTAGTTCTAGCCGTTGTAATCGTCTGAAATTTAGAATACATATTTATTTTGATGTATTAATGTCTAGAATTAATTCCAGTGTTTTATTTATTTTTCTGTTTAACCGTGAGTTTAAAGCACAGTTTGGATTTAGCTAGTAATATTTGTATTCTTGTATTTTTTTTCTTTTTGATAATAAATTGATTATTAGCTGAATTTTGAGCAGGATATGTTGGGGTCAAAAAAAGTAACTTTTTGAAATTTAATTTGATAATTTGGGCTGGTTTATAAGATTCTTGATATCCTGAAACTGAAAATGAACTCGATTTTATCTCATCACGTTTATCAATTACTCAAAATAATTTTACGATTTAATTTTTTGATTATTGTTCGAGCTAAGTACCAAATGTTATCCTCAAAATTTAAAAATCGATTTCCCACTAATTTTCATCGAGTCTGTTACCATATTTTACGACCGAACGCCTTAATTAATATAGTTTTAAATCAGTATAAATTAGTACTGTTTTATTCGACTAATATAATTTAATTAATATAGTTTTATTTGAAACTATCAATGTAGTTTCAATTAATTAACATTGTTTTATTTTTTGTGTACTATAGTAAATTTGAATCATCATATTATCACTGAGGATTCCTATTTAGAAGTAATTATAGAATTGTAACCAAATAGTTAATTAACATTTACTAACATATATTTTGTCGTTTTGTTCAGGAATTTTATCAACTTCAACAGCACAAGCTTTCACTACAAAGATAGATAGCAACAGGAAAGATTCAAATACAGCTCCAAGAAAAGCCGAAGAGTGGCTTAGAAGCCTTCGCTGTCTGTCTGGAAACTCATCCTAAAAAGTCAAATCCAGGATCGAAAGTTGCAAAAATGCAGTAAACAGCCGAAAATTTATTATATTTCAGAGGATAATACATTTTTTAAAACAAATTAAGCGTTGAGAGAAAATGCAAATAAACAATATAACAGGGTTTTGATTTTAAATTAAGTCTCAAAATTACCCAATATATTTTTTTTTTAATACTGAATTTATTATCTCAAATATTTTTAGCGATGTTCTTACTTCTCAACTGATAAACTGAATGTTCAGTCGACTATGGCCCATGTTATATTTTTGAAAAATCGTTTTTTTTACTAATATTCGATGTAGATTCCATTTAAGATTATTAAAAGAGCCATATTTAACAAAGTAGGGTCTTTGTGCACTATTTCAATTATTTTCTGTACAACTTTGGTTTATAGACCACGGTAGTTATAATCAATAAAATAATATTTATTGAAAAGATATAAACGTTAAAAAGAAAAAAAAATTATAAGAGATACTTTTATAGATCAGAAAATCGTGAATCTCTTCTTAAATTCGATTAAGTTTTGTACATCAGTGACAGTCTGTTTAATCTTTCTTCAAGCAATCATTTCATTCTTGGTTCATTTTAATTTATGGATCAATAGGACAAGGGGATTCTCGGCTCCACAATAACATCAATAAGTAATCAAAGGAGTCCGGATGACGGAACGGATAGACCAGCCAATAACAAGCGAGAACAAAGTCTTCTGTCTGTCAAGAATAATGAAATCCCGAACAATCTTTAACTAGGGGTGTAGAATGCCATGATAAAGCCAGCTCTGAGATGCGGCTGCAAATCCTAGGCTTTGAAAGGTTCCCTAGAAAGAAGGATCGAGAGATTTAAATGGAAAGTCCTCGGTACAATTGCAGGAGCTATCTGGGATCAGAGCCTTAACACGAGTAGGATATGAACTAACATTGAACTGCTTGCAGAGACTGGACAGTCAATATCTCATGATATGAAGGCAAGGAGGTTAAGATGGGTGGGACCTGTGGCTGAAAGCAAACCATTAGGACTCCTCTACATAAAATTGAATGCTAGTATAGAAAGTAAGAGACCCTGTAGGAGGCCAAAATCCAGATGGATAGACAGACACAATCGACAAAAATGCGAAAGAGACCCTACCTTAACCATTAGATTAACCATAAGATTACTTTTGACCCTACCTTAACCACTCCGGTGACCTTGACCTTTGACCCTACCTTAACCACTCCCGTGAGCTTTGAGCTTTGACCTTTGACCCTACCTTAACCACTCGCGTGACCTTGGATTTGAACCCTAGCCTAGAACCTACCATAACCACTGGTCACGTAACCTATGGGGGGGGGGTTTGAATTTAAATTTTTACTTCGACCTACCCTTAACCACTCACGTGGTCTGTCACGTGATCATTAGGCAGCCAATCGGAGGCTAGTATTCGATCATGTGACTCCCTGGCGGGAGATTTAAATTTAAATTTAGTTCGACATAACCTCACTCACATGATCATTAGGCCACGCCCTCTTTTAAGTCACGTAACCGTCAACAGGGGCTGCTCGGACGTCATTTTATTTTTATTTTGTTTACCCCCACCACCCATCGAAGGTAACCACTTCTTATATTATAACCTCCGTACGCCATTTTGGAGATAAATAGATCTGTTACTAAGTAGGACTTTTTAATCTCTCTTATCTTTTAATCATTTCGCCTTTGACCCTTATTCCCTCTGTTTTTAATCTTTTAGTGTAAACAATGTAAATATTAAATAAGAATTTAAATTAAATTCAAATTTACCTTTGACCCTACCTTAACCACTCCGGTGACCTTGACCTTTGACCCTACCTTAACCACTCCCGTGACCTTGGACTTTGGACCCTAGCCTCGACCCTACCTTGATCACTCCCGTGGCCTTGGACTTTGGACCCTAGCCTCGAACCTACCTTAACCACTCCCGTGACCTTAACCTTTGAGCCTCGACCCTATCTTAACCACTGGTCACGTGACCTATGGCGGAAGATTTAAATTCAAATTTACGTCATTTTATTTTTATTTTGTTTACCTCCACCACCCATCGAAGGTAACCATTTCTTATATTATAACCTCCGTACGCCATTTTGGAGATAAATAGATCTGTTACTAAGTAGGACATTTTAATCTCTCTTATCTTTTAATAATTTCGCCTTTGACCCTTATTCCCTCTGTTTTTAATCTTTTAGTGTAAACAATGTGAATAATTTGAACTGGTTAAACCTAAAATATAGACACTGATATGTAGACCTTTATCTTCTAATCCCTTCGATGAATGTAAACAAGGAACTTTGAACTTGTATAATCCCTAAAGCATTAACAAACTGAGCGATGAATAGGACCGTTTATTTGAACTCTGCTTCATTCTGTGTTCAAGCGTGCATGCGTTAACACTACCTCCTAAATCTTGTTGCATCTAATAACGTCGTCAAATAAGTGTCGGTATTGTAGCATACTGTTTAACAGGTCGGATCATAAAGCCCGTCACGAAAAGTCATGTGAGACTACCCTG
>NW_027108957.1:464294-475444 GCF_000696795.3 Halyomorpha halys
GATACCCTCCATCGATTGCTTTCAGAGTTTTTGGCAGAATCAGACGCTCCGATGAAATTTAATCTAGTTTTAGAGGCTACGTATGAAAATCTCAAAGCAGAGACGTGCGATCGTGCCTTCAAAACGAAAAACTTTGCTATTTACGACATCTCTTCCATTTTGGACACTGAGTGAAATGTATGCGAAGATGGTATCTGAGATGGATGATGTGACAATGAAGGGGGGCGGCGGCTGGTCCCTTAAAAAGTTAGACGGCCTCCTCTCGAAAGTGAACATATTTAAACCTTTATAATTGTCTCCAGCTGTAAATGAAAGTGTTAATTTCTTTTGGTTTAATTTAATCAAGTGTGATATTATTTTATTGAGTAACTTTTTTCTCTAATGTAATCAATATACTTTTTATAAAAATTAAAGTTTTGAAAAAAAAAGTTTATTATTTCCAGTATCAATCTAGCCCTATACCAGTGTTTATGTTTTAAGAATTATCATTATACTTAGTTCAAAGTCAAATCGTAGTTATTAATAATATTTTAATATTAGTATTATTTTATAATATTATACTTATTTGATAATTTAAAGCGTTAAAAGATAAGGGAGGTTAAAAAGTCCTACTTAGTAATGGATCTATTTACCTCAAAGTTTGTTTATGCTTTAGGGATTATACAAGTTCAAAGTCCTCCGTTTACATTCATCCAAGGGATTAGAAGATAAAGGTCTATATATCCGTGTTTTTTTTTTATGTTTAACCAGTTCAAATTATTTACATTGTTTACACTAAGGATCTATTTATCTCTCGGTTTGTTTATGCTTTAGGGATTATACAAGTTCAAAGTCCCTTGTTTACATTAATCCAAGGGATTAGAACATAAATCGATGATTTAAAATCAAATCTCTTGCGAAAGTATTAAAAGATAAGAAAGATTACAAAGTCCTACATAGTAACAGATCTATTTATCTCTCAGTTTGTTTATGCTTTAGGGATTATACAAGTTCAAAGTCCCTTGCTTACATTAATCCAAGGGATTAGAACATAAAATCGATGATTTGAAATCAAATCTCTTGAGTTAATAGGAGGTAAGGAGAGGGGATGATGGAACGGGCCAGATGGAGAGGGGAGCGCATGCGCGATACAATCTCCAGCTTTACTTATTTAATACCAAACTGCTGCTTAAGTTTCACTTTTGTTCTATCATCCGACCGGAGTATACTTCATCTCAATCATCATGATATCGTAAGTATATCTAGTCTTTTAATCATACCTTATTTTTAAATAAAACTGTAAACTATATTTATGTAAAATTAATTGACATTTATTTATATAGTTTTGTCTTTAGATCTAGCAAAAATTTTAAAGCCGTCTTAAAACAACTAAATGATGATCCTCGTCTAGTGCATAAATTAATTGATATAGAAATTGGACGGCCATACATCATCGGAGAGTTGGAGCATATAAAAACGAAGTTTGGAATTGCGTTGGTCGCTACGTTAAAGGACCATGGCAACTCGTTCAGAATATTCCTCCCAACACGTTTTAAGATGTCACCTGAAGATATCGATGCTTTCAACAACAGCAATGAAATAATTTCTTTAATTTACAATGGAAGAATACAAAATAAAGACGATCTGGCATTTATTTAAACAAATGTATGTATCATATTCAAATAAAATAAATTGATTTCTTTTTTAATGTGTTGTATTTTATTTTTTTTTTTTTATATATATGTTACCAGTGTTCAAAACATAATATACCTTTAAATTTCATGAAGAGATTAAAAAATAAATATCCTATTTTATGCTTTAGTTGTATGATTAAAGTAATAAATAAATGAAGGGGTTCAATCAAAATGCCCATAGAACTTTACTATGGAGCTAAATAAATGATATTCGTACGTTTCATTGGAAATAATTCAAAAATATAAACGATAGGTGCTGGAGGTGAGGACATTAATGTAGATACTTTCCTTGTACATTAATAGATCTTTTTTCAGAGTCCCTAGGCCATTGTTAAAGCTGAATTCGGACTGAAATTTGTAAATAAAGATTTTTTTTTCGGCCAAGACTCCCATTGGAGTCCTATATTGCCTAACCATGGTTGGGGGTCAAAGTTCTTCATTTTGTGGGACCGCCACTCAATGAAAAAGTCAACGCCCCAGGTCGGATCCGAACCGGCACCGCCAATAGACATCAAATTGGTAAGAGTGTGTGTCTTAACAACTGAGCTACTGGCGGCAAGGCAAAGAATTGCCTGTTAGATCGTGCAAGGACGTTTTCATCCAAATTAATGATCAAATTACATTGGTCCCTATTAATTAAATAAATTAATATAGACCATTATTCGTCGGAACCCTTCAATTCGAAATTATAATTAGAATAAGCCAGGGTTGAAGAGATATGACAACCTGAAATTACTTGCTTAAACCTTTGTAATAAAAATTTGGAGAGGAGTTGATTTTGAGGCGCCTTCGAATAGGTCATTCGGACCTGATCCATGGTTGCCTCATGGCCCGCGATTCTCCATCTGTATGCCAGACATGCAGAATGTGACTTACCGTAAAACATGTATTAACTGATTGCCAAGCATATGACTGACTCCATTAAATCTTTGTATGAATTACCAGCAGACCTCCATTCAACTTTGCAGGATAATAAACAGACTGTAAATAAACTTTTTCAATTTCTGAATCACTCAAAAATTTTACAAGTTATTATTCAATTTAATTATTCATCGCCCCCCAAATCCACCTGTGGCCATCACCACTCCCCTGAATAGCTGCCCACCACGGGGCGGTGGCGCCTACTTAGGGAATGCCTTAAAATTATAATAAAAAAAATTGGAATTTTTTTCTTAACCTCCTCTTTCGAGTTGATTTGATACTAAAGGCATTACTTGTCCACAAATCTTCAAAATCTACACGAAAAATGAAATTTACGAATCTCAGCGAAGTAACGGTCAATTCAAAGACTGACACCCAGTAACAGACAAGTTCAGAACATAAACACATCTCTCACACAAGGAAACAGAAGAATAGAGTAAAAAAGAAACTGGATGAGAGATCTCTTTTGTATTTTTTTCTAATAGATGTCAGAGCTTTGTATCTTCTGGAATTCCCTCTACTGTAATGTATTACAGACTACCATCTCTCACGAGCTGTCTTCAACAAAGTGAAGGCACTTTAAACTGTTTAGGTTAGAGATGGGACCCTTTATATTATTCTTGAACAACTTTGTTTTATAAACATCACGGTCGTTAAAATATTTGAAAAGTAACAAACATTATTAAGAATGATTAAACGTTTACTTTGCTTAATTTTTTATTAGCGACCTCATGAATTACTTATTAAAAGTATACTTATTTAAGTACACCACCTTATAGCAATATCACTGATATCATTATTTTTGATTCGATTAATTTTATATCATGAGTCATGGAACCCATGGAGTAAAGATGGCCACAGTTTATTAGGGTCTATACATTTGCTTGGTTCAATTCAGGGTGGGCCTAAAAAACAATACTTCCTTACTGAGCATTGAACCCATGACCCCTAGGGTTGTGGTACAATTTTTTTTTAAAGATGTAGGTCTTGAAAGATGTAGTTGTGAAAAAAGTTTCGATTCTGCCATACGGTTAGTTTTATTTCAATATGATTTGTATAACACAATAAAAATAACTATCATTCTCTTGGGCTTTAAAAATTTGCTTCATTGCCCGACCAATGAAAATTCACAAGCAATTATAAGTAATAATCTAGCTTAAATATGAATGTATATATATTTTTTAATGAAAAACTGAAAATTCTAAATCAGTATAATTTATGATGGTTGAAGTCGATAGGGTTAGGAATACTGAGATCATATGATCGAACCTCACCCCCTACAAGCCACCTACCAACAAATTTGGTCCATCAACCCCTCAATCAGGGGATGCTTACAACTAATATATTATTATATAATTGCTGTAATAATCATATTACTTAATGACAAGTCTACAGAGGCTGAAGCGCAAAAGGGTGGGTGTTACTCAATTCAGAACAGTTGCTCCTCTCGCGTAAATAAATCTTAATTCCAAGTTTCTGAAAAAATTTTTTTGCTACATATATATGAAGTATATAAATCATCTGGTAATCGAAAACGATTTCGAAAAGGACAATTAACATCACCTCCATTTGTTTTTCTTTTGTTAAATAAGAATTTGGAAATGAGAAATATGTGTAAAAACATCGTGGATGTACTGATTTATATGTACATAACTTTGGTTATATTCCTGATCTTGGATGTTGTAGGGTATTCAATCTTTTGGCTATAGGTAAATTGAAATAGTTTATATGTAAGATTGGATGTAGGTGTAAAAATATAAAAACGAGAGAGTTCTGATTTGAAAGAACAAGATAAAATTCATAAAATTCTTGCACAACTTAAATTATAATTAATAAGCGATCGTATCTGCACCAACCTGAGTCAAATTTCTTCTGAATTGTGTGGACCTTTCCCGAGGAAACACCTGTTTGGACGATTCCACCTGTTCGCTCACTTTCCTACGTGCGTTTAAGTTATATTCTGCGACGATCTCACAATCGCTGCAATCCAAACTTATGGCCATACTGGAAGGCGAGCCTAATTTATTGTTAGAACACACTTCGTGTTCGGACTCTTTGTTAAGCTGGTTCGAGTCCACCATCGTTCCAGTTTCTGTCTCAACTACAGATCGTTTCAGAGTCATCAAGACTTCTTCCTTTCACATTGGAAAACGATGTACAAAAATATCACGTAAACGTATATATAAGGACAATCAATCAGGTGCTCCAAATGGAACATATGTTGAGGTACGATGAAATATTCATAAAAAAATACTAACTATTATTAAGATATAAAAAAATATAAATAAAAACATAAGACAATATGTTGTAACACACATTTTTATTTTATTAAATTTAGAAGATCTAAAGGCTTATAAGGATTATTATTTTTATCAATTAACAGCTGTTTTATAATGACCGTATGGTTTTATTCAGTGTTGGATAATTCCACATAATTTATTTTGGATATCACATGGCAGGTGAATTACATAATTATTGATTTGATATATGATATATTTATAAATATATATTACATACTATTAAAGTATATTTTCTTTGCAGAATACAAAATGCCATATGAGATAATGGTTTTCCATTCCAAGAAGAAACATTTTTCTCAAATACGTTCAAACTTTTCCTTACAATACAGTCATTCCATTATTTTGTTAAATACTTCAAACAAAACCTTCTTTCATGCAACGCTATTCCATCGAATGCAGAATAAACTCAGCAAATGGTAGTTTTATACTTTGGTAATTTATTAATTTTCGTTTTCAGATTAATGGCCATTAACTCTTCATAATCGAGTAAGAATGTTCACTTCTGACTTGAACTAAGTTTTAAGTGTTTCCCACTTCACAAGAATAATTGGAGTAGAATAAAAACAATTGCTACCATATGGAGGTATATCTTTCTTCTTTTTTTCTTAGAGAATAACTCGATATTATTCATGAATATCACTTTTACAATTATTCGATAGTTATATTCAGGTACTTAATAGGCATTTATAACTTTATTATTGGCCAATATATGAATTGAAATTTTGTGTGTGTTGAATTGTCTTGAATCTAAATACTGATTTCGCAAGCATATAAGACCATAATAGAATCACCTACAATATATTTGGGCTTTTGCGTTCTTCTTTATAACTTTTACGTTCAGTTATGGAAACATACCTGTTGAATTCAACTTTTGTTTTGAATATTTTTTTGAAATTGAGGGTTGTTTTTTTTTCCTTTTCGGCTCAAGTCCTCCATTAAAGACCCTTTTTTTTGTTTACCTCCTACCTGGTCATTTCTGACATAGGGAGGGGAGGGAGTTATCCTATAGGTTACCAACCTATACTGACCAGAGTGAGAGGGGCGAGTTTTATTTAACAATTCCATTCACCAGACCACGTTAACCGAACTGCAGAGCTTCCAGAATTCCCTCCTTCGGCGAATAGTCAGAGGAACCACATTCCAAAGGGCCAGGAATAGTGTTATCAGAGAGGAGCTCCAACTCCCTTCTGTGCCGTAATTCATAGGCCGTAGACACATCAAACTCTTTGATGGGCTGAAAGCCTGTGCCAATCCCCTATTCCCGAGAGATCGCCCCCAAAGCACGGCCGCCTTGGTCAACGTCCTCGCCGAGGAAAGGACTTCTGGCTCTGCAGCCTGAAGTCACCCACACCTCAACACCACCAGCCGGGATGGTCCCTCCCCATTCTCTGTTAGCTCCCCGGCTATGACACCACTCATGTACAAACCGCCTTCAGCGGACAATGTTTTCCTCATCTTATAATACTATTAGGTAAAACAAGACAAAATGTAAATATGTGTATATATAATTTTTCCTAGGTTAAGTAATATATAATTGTAATTGATTGAAAATAAATAAATAGGAGGTTAGAAAAAAAAAATTAACAATTCCATTCAGAGCATATGCAGTTCCCGAGTGGAAATGTGAAGATTCATTTCTCGGGGAAACAAATATTGACAAACCCAGATGGGGATTGAACCCATAACCATGCATTGTAGGAGCCTTTCTCAAATTTGCTTAGCTATCACGTCCTCATAGATTCTTAGGCATAGATTTCTCCTTTTCATATACCACTTCAATACGATAGAAAACAAAACGCAGCGTATCATGATACTTAGTATAACTCTGGTTTGCTTTGATAAAGGCAAAATTAAAAAAAAAATATTATAAATTTGAATAGGACGTATTCTAAAGATAGTACTGAATATTGGAATCAATTTTTGTACTAAGCTCTTCCTACAGAGTGTTTCAGAGTTATCTATTTGTCACAAAGTAACGTCACTTTACAGTACAATTTTTGAAATACGTTCAGGTATATCGGTAGCAATGCATATCGGAAGATACATGGTCTCTAATTTCTTTTTTCATGTAACGATTCGTCACTGGGTTATTTTCTTTAAATGTTCGATAATCGAATCTAAGAAAAAATATCCTTAGGTATAACTCGTTATCATTGGGATGAATATGAGAGATTTTTTAAACGGAGCCCTGTTTCTAACAGCATACTCGAGACTATAATAACTTTGATTTGAATACGGATGATCCTGTCATTTTTTTTTTTTTTTTAGTCTGGTATCCATGATCAACTTTTTTACCATCTTATAGAAGGCATTGCAAAACCTTATGTGTTTTTCATGGCAGCTCATGATATGCTATCTTTGTACTAAGGGTTTACAAGGGGCGTCTCTGAATCTAATGATCGAAAGCATTACTAGTCGACCAAGCAGTGACAAACCATTTGGTCAGTTTTTGAATTTTTAAAACAGTCTGTTGCAAGTTCCTTTATTTGTTACTGTTCACAGTCTTATGGTACACTTTATAAAGTGAGAAAAACACAATTGTTCTGACCAGTGGATCTTTACACCTTACTCACGTGATCCATAGATTTAAAACGAATTAAGAATCGACTAAGAAGTACGATTGGTTTATAAAAGATTGAACAATTTATCACTAATGTCAATAGAAACTTATGTACACAGATAAATAGACTTTTAAGAAGGAATTAATTATTTTAAAAAAATAAAAAATCAAGATAATTACCTTTTTTAAATGTTTCTTTTTTTCTTTTTAATATTTGTTACTTTTCAAATATAGAATAAATTAATGATTTTAACAATCGCTATGTTTTTAACATAAAGTCGTTCATAAAATAATTTGAACAGCCCCAATTCAAAATCCAGAGAGGATCTACTTATCTACTTACACTACATCTTAAGGTTTTTTTTTTGTTTTTGTTTTTTTTTTCGGCCAAGACTCCCATTGGAGTCATATACTGCCTAACCATGGTTGGGGGTCAAAGTTCTTCATTTTGTGGGACCGCCACTCAATGATAAAAGTCAACGTCCCAGGCCGGATTCGAATCGGCACCGCCAATAGACATCAAAATGGTAAGGCTGTGTCTTAACCACTGAGCTATGGGCGGCCCCATCTTAAGGTTAAAGATGTTGATAATGACAGTATTATTCTCATTTTATATTTTTTATTGAGATATTTTTTCCAATGTTTATTTCTGTGTTCAATCGCCCTGCTTGAGGGTCATTATCTTAGGAAAATACTCATTCTGAGTACAGCCTTTAATGAATATAATTTTTTTTTTGCCATGCGTATTGATCTCACGAAATTCGGAGAGACTTCTTCTCTACCATATTTCAAATAGGTTTCTCTGTTTTAGGCAACAATAAAAACCTCTAAGAAGGTTCGTTTTGGGTTTTCATAAATGTCTAAAAAATTTCCTTCACCAATTTTACTTAACTTTATGATGGGGCATACCCAAATTGGGCAAATATTCTTTCAAATTGATCTACATGAGAAGTAATTTGTTTTCTATGTATTTTTTTTTTCAAGTACGATAACAAATGACTCATTTTCAGTATGTTTATCATTTAAATACATGATATGACAATTTTATGGAATTTATATTATTTGTTTTTAATACTCATTAACACAATCATTTAGTAATTACAGATATAACTTCATCCAACAAATAAATTCAAGGACTTCTTGAGGAAGATATCTTTCGAAGCAGCTGAAAGATTTTTACCTTACTAGATGTCTCAATAACTGGATATCACCGAGTGTCATTCATTGAAATACGACTTCTTAAGTTTTTTTTTCTGTTTGTTTCTGAGTGTTTTTTTCTAAACCATATGTTCCATCATTACATCATGTACTTAATTCCTTTTTTTTTTCTCATAGTATAGTTAAGTATAGATATCTCCTCAGAGATATAAGAGTTGAATATAAAATTATTAAAATATCAGTGTTAAGTATAAGCCTGGTAATACGGACAACCGACTAAAAACACATTAGCATCCCCAGATACTTTAAAAATCAGTTAAATTAAGATAAAATAAGTTAAAACATAAAAATCCAAACACAATAAGAACAATGAAATCGCTCGAGACAACTAAGACAATTTAAAAAATATATCATTAATAAATAAAATTAGTACGATAACAATCAGTAAATCAAATAAAATATTTAAAAAAAATAAATTACAGTTTTTACACACCTTAATTCAACAGTTCACAAATTAAGTACTGCAGCATCCTGGGATGCAACAAGTAAACGTCAAAAAAATAAATAATCAAATATATAGTGCATTCTAGCAATTATTTAGCACTGTTTTTATCCATTTCCTACATATTCAACCCCTTTAAACATAATTTGGCAATCTTTTTTTTTTTTTTAGCTCAACAAGAGTGCTACAATAGTTTTTTATGTCTTGAAAAAAAAAGTGTAGGAACCCTCTATATAACCAAAAATTAATGATATTTTTTACTGTTCCAGTACAAATAAAATAAATAACTATTCTCAATAGTTTTAAAATGTTTCATTACATTTTTCTATAATATTTTCTTTAATTATTATTATTCGACTCTGGGAATATGGAAGCCCTCACAGAGACAAATCCAGCCTCTAAAGTGAAGACCTACCCCTCAAATTGGTTGGGGTTAAAATTCAGTAATTAAGAGTGATGCTGACCACATCACCTTCTAATTATTGTAATATTTATTGATTATTTTAAAGGGATATTTCATTGTTTTGAGACTTAACTAGACCTTTATGAGTCTAGTAAAAGTTTTTTTTTTTATTTATATGTACCTTTATAAGTATCCATAATGTTTATTTTAAGTTAAATGTAGACATAATAACCACAGAATAATTTTAAAGGGAATAAATAATCAAATTAATAACAAATATGAGCATTAAAATACTAAAAATTGTTTATATGTATATATATTTTTTTAATCCAAACAATGCTATAAGATAATACAAAGAAACTATTAGTTTTAAATTTTTTTTTTTGTAATTTTACAGATAAAACTTTTAAAAGTCTTTCCCCAATCCCTTAAATTACAAAACTTACATTCCCCACAGCAATAATATAAGGTTTTTATATTTTTAAATATAAGATCTAATAGGTGACTACTTAACATTTTTAAAAGAGAAAAAAAGCAAGTTTAAAAACCTTATTTTTTTTAATTAAAGGTTTTTCATGTTTTTGTTGAATTAGGGATGTGACTTTTGTAATTAAACCTTTTTAATGTAATCAATAATTAAAGTTAATAATTGCAACCATAATACCTGCACCATGTTTGTAGTGGTAGGAACCGATCGCCTTCGAACCGAGTTGATCTTGGAGAGTAATACGAAGTTTATACGGCACCTCATTCACTGCTTACCGATATTAATTTACTACTAGGCACACATATGTAAACTATTTCTTTTTTTTTTTTTTTGAAAATAAATGGCCTCAGTTACCTAGGAGCTAAGGTGCTATACTGATCCGCCTTTGTCGGTTTCTATGGAAAGGAATCGTTTTCTCTTGAGCAGGCTGTGGATTTCTATAACAGTATTTAACTTGTATAAAACCAATGAGATTTAACCTTCATGATAAACATACAAAATTATAGTCTCGAGAATAGTATTGGAAGGAATAGTTGAAAACCCATCTTCTCTATTTTCAAACTAATTGTCCAGGAACAACGTCGCATTGTAGTGTTCAGAAGATTTTTCGTTGTGAGATTCACTTCATAATCAACATACGAGGTAAAATAATATGAATGAATGAATTAAATGAAAATTTTATTTTATAATTTAAAAAATGACTTAAATTTACAGATAAAAATCTTTTGTTTATTCCTTTCTCTAATGTCACCTGCAATATTTGAATATTTTAATCAGTACTCCCAGAAATTATTTTCTTGATTATATCAGTTATAACAATAATTAATTCTATAGTTACAGATTTATTATGATTTAGTTTTAAATTTATAAAATTATTTCTCATTTATTAAAAAGACTTAAAAAATTACCAAATCTTTTAGGAATATCAATATAAATTGAGTTAGTATATTAAATGGCTTACATATATAATTATTGTTACTAACATAAATAATAAATCAAAAATTATTTATATAAATTAACAATGCACCATACAACTAAGATAAGTATGTTGTTTATATTTTTAGCAATTGAAAAATATGTTTAATATAATTAAATAGACAAAACTCTATACATCACATCCAGAAGACAGGTATTCAGATCTATGTT
>NW_027108957.1:476124-492572 GCF_000696795.3 Halyomorpha halys
CATATTATAACAGAAAAATATGTTTAATATAATAAAGCAGACAAAACCTGCACATCTTATCCAGTCTATGTTTTGAGATTTTGTGGTATACAACCAAATAAAAATCTAATATCCAATTATGTGAATAATGACAATGCTATTAGTAATAACTTATTATTAAAAATAAAAAGGATACATTTATTAAGGTATTTTTAATTTTTAAGGTATTTTAATATATATATATATGGTGTATCCACAACTATTAATTTCCTTGCCACTTCTAAGGCCAAAACAATAATTCTTTCCTGTATCTGAACAAATATTAGTCCTATAAAAATATTATTTTTATTTTATTACCTTTTTAATTTATCCTTAAAAATTTATCATTTTAATATAAACATTACTTTACATTACTTAAAAAATGCCTGGTAAGACCAGAACTATAATTCCTCATCATAACTTCACTGGTATTGGTCCATTAGAGATTTTATAGGTTTATTTATTTATTCTTTAAGTTCATCTTATTTCACAATTTAACTATCCTTTCAAAGAGCACACACAATTCCAGGAACTGTGAAGATTTCAAAATAATAAAAAAAATTAATAAACCGAAATTAAGTTGTTTTCCATGAAAATTATTTTTTAAAAAAATAGAAAACAAGGACAAAACTGTAAAAAAAAACAACCGTATCGTTGCTAATAGCACTATTCAAACGATTTTATTTGTATTATTTTTACATTTTTTCGGACTCCGGCATTTTTTAAACTGGGAGAATAACTCCAAGATCGGATTTCGATTGAATTTTTTTTTCTTTTTTCTTAAGGAATTACCTTAAAATAAGCATATAAATAGTTTACCTTAAAATGTATAATTTTTGAATCATGCTTTATTTTATATGTTTAATTTTTTTTTTTTTCAAAAAGATGTATGATACGTATGAAAAGTTACTGGGTTCTAAGGAGACTTTCAGCAAGTTTCCTCAAAATCTAAGCTACTCTTAAGAGAAGAACACGCTTGTTTCATTAATGGTTTACGATTTGATTCCATATTGGTTTTATTTACTCAAATCTCTACCAAACATACTCTAAATTCACTGTAGAGGGTCAGCATAGTTTGGATTTCACAAAAAATATTGAATATATTAAAATTGATGAAGAGGATTATTAAAAGTTATTGTCAATTTTTATGTGGTTCAGATATTAATTTTGTATTATTTTCATAATAGTAAATTAATTACTTCAGTTTCTGAACCAAATTAAATTAAATATAAGGACGTGATAGCTGAGCTGGTTGGGATAAGTTTTTTTGTTAATATTTCAACAATTTTAATCCAATTGACCCCAAGATATTTTTTTTAAAAATCCTATTTCCATTTCTCTGTATTATATACAAATATTTTTAATGATAACCGGGTAATATTTTATTTCACATTACTATAATAATAATAATAAAAATGGGTCGTAAAACTGCTGTGTACATATAAATTATAGTTCTGCAATTTGAGCAAAGAGAAAATTGTAAAATGGGGGACGGTTCGCCGTTAGACCAGTAATTAAAAAAAAATTGAATTAAAATGGCTTTAAAGAGAAATATTTACTTAACAGCTGATAAATAATTTTTATCGATTTAAAACTAAAAATTATTTCATAACAGATAACCCTTAGTTTTAAGAAATAAACATTATGCAGTAATTGTTATTGTGAAATATATAATTTTCGAAGGAATGTAATAATAATTGATTGGAGAAATTGGTCGGGGGGTGCGGTTAGCAAAGAACAACATAAACAAAACAATATTTATTTTATGCCGGCATCAAATAAATATTGTTTTGTTTATTTATGTTGTTCTTTGCTGACCGCACTCCCCGACCAACTTCTACAGTTAGTAATCTACGGTCAATTATCTACACCTCATTACGAATATAATAATAGTAACAAGGAATTTAAATATAACAATTCTAAGGAAAGTTATCTATTATTATTATTATTATTATTATTATTGTCATAATTTTTTTCGTACAAAACAAATTTTCTTATATCTAATTTTTAATAAATATTAATATTGAAAGTAGTCTTTAACAAAAAAAAGGGGGGCGGGAATTTCAGTAATTAAAAATCCCTTAAGGTATTTAAAAGGTCATTAAAAAATTAATAAAATTTAAGAAGTATTTAAAAAATATCAAACTTTTTTTAAAAAATACTCTTAAAAAACTCTTGGATAGTCTAAGGTGTAAAAAATTTGAAACCATGGGCGAATGAAGGGCTTATGTGAAAATTTAGAAAAAAATAAAGATTTTTGCTTGAAAGAATATTTTAACTATTTCATAACAGTCTCTTAGTTTTGATAAACACTGACAGTAATAAACACTATCTATTATTATTGTGAAATTAATATTCATCGTTTTTTTTAGACTTTTTTTTCAAAAAACAGGGGCACACGATTTTTTTTTTTTATTTACTTTGCGTTGGCCTTTTCCATATCAAATCAGCTATTTAAACAAAGCTGCAATATATTCCATAAATCAGCTTCAAAAAACTTTAAAACGACAAAAATACCGATTTTATTGAAGAAACAATTGAATATTTCAGTTTACGATAAGTCGGTATTTCTCCAAGATATATAGTGAACTACTAAACATTTAATACATTTAACACGACAAACGTTTGATAACAATTCTTTCAAAACGAATGAACTGTTATTCGAAACGAATAACAGCTGTTATTTTTTTTTTCGTTCCCAGTCCACCAATAGTTCCATAAGTTCGATTTTTCGTTAAAACGGATGTACAAGCACAGCGAAGGTAATGTTCGGGTTTGTTTACCAACTACAACCGCCATTAAGTTAGATGTTCTGTTGTTTTAAGTTCTTTTTATTAATTGATAAAGTGCCAACAGCTGGTCAACTATTTTCGTTTCATTTTTCATATTAAATTATAAAACTTTAGATTTCACATCACACTTAAAAAAAAACCAATTATAGAAATAAATTTAAAAATAATACATTTTGAAATCAAGGAATTTACAACTGAATTCATAAAACGTTTCATTGTTTTCATATCGGTTATTTTTACCTACAATTAAATAATAACGGGAACAAAAACTACTAAGATGGTAATCTCTGACTCATTTTGTAGGTTTTTATTTTTTTAACAGTTCTTTTATTCTCTGATATTTTTTATATCTGACCTAAATATAAACAATATATTTTTTGAATTCTAAATTGTTTATGGAAAAACTTTACTTCAGCTCCCCTAATATGGCCAAATCCTATTTTTTCCAAAGGAGATTCTACTGACGGTCCCGAACGGACCCGAGAAGCTCCGAAGGTGACCGATTCCCAACCGCTCGATTGAAAAATAAATTACCCGCAACTTCGACAGGGATTTTTTCCCTCTCGAGGGAATTTCTACTGCCAAATGGTAGTAGAAATCCGCCTATCCCCACTATTCAACTCCCTTCCTATGTAACTTGTTTTTATCTGTAATTATCAACTTTTTTGTGAGTACTTATAACAATAAGAAAATTTGAATTTGAGAGAAAATAAAAATGTTTTGTCTATTATTATTATAGTTATTTTGTTTTCAATAGCGATAACTTAAACACAAGCCTATTAATCTACACAAAACATGGGGACGTATGTGGGATAGTAAGTAAATGATGTGTGATACTCGCACCACACCATATTATCGCTTCTTCTTTAATGGCTACGCCATTGCCAATGCAATAACAATGATATCAAATTTATCATGATTCATATTCAAGAAAGACGGCGAAGAGAGCAAGATCCAAACTGACCTAACATGAGGCAATATTATTGACAGGTGTCAGGGGGCCTTCAATAATATTGATCCGACAATATTGACATTGCAGGGAGGGGTGGTTTAATTGTCGCACTTGCTCCTCCACTAATACCCACGTACCAAAACACTAACTACAACATTATCCTAACATATTCATAAAAATAATTACAATTAAAATATTGTTTCCTTATTTATATTATATGTATTGTATTCTATAAAATATTAATATTCAGTCAATCCTCACACAAGACTTAAAAGACAGGAACTGCACGTCGATTCCGACTATTACAGCACTTACTAGACAAACCGTTTAAACTTCCAACACATTACAAAAGACTGATCTACATCACTGTAATAAGGCCAATCTGGACATATGGAGTTGAGCTTTGGGGCTCCACTTAACCTTCGAATTCCTCTCGTATTCAATCCTTACAATCCAAAATCCTTCGTAAAATCCTCAATGCTCCTTATTTTGTCACAAATAAAATCATACATAAAGACCTTAATGTTCCCTATGAAACCGATCACTCCTTCTATTACAAACTCCCTAACCGCTCAAACACCCTAGTTTCTAACCTTACATCCTCTTCCATTCCTGACAATCCTCCGAGGCGCCTGAAAAGAAGATGGTCACGAGAGCTGTTAATGTAAAACGTCATTAGAGTGCTGCCAACAGGTAGTTCTTCTAAACGCCTGTAACACTCCAATTTAACCGAGATCATATTTACTAAATGTATTATAATGTACAGTTGTAAATAGCAATAAATAAATATTTAAAAAAAATATAATTAGTCATTAATTTTCTTAATTGGCTGAAAAATAAAAATATCTGATTATTATTTTTAATGAAATAAATAAAATAAACTCCATATAATACTGTATGTGGACGCCTCGACAGCGAGCTCTCACAACTCATAGTCTCATCACACTAACCTTATTGATAACTATACACCGAATTTTCGTATAGTAAAAAACCTAAAATGTGCACAATCGAGCAGTAAAAATAAAAAATGTGTATTAAACACCCGAATCGTACAATCACAATCTTCATTGATTAATTTATAATATTCAGGAATTACAAATGGAATCGATAGAAGATTATATAAAGAAACATTTCATGAAGTTCCACTCCCATTTACCTAGAGTTATAGGAACTTGGGAAACCCAACCTCCACTCGAAGACTTAAGCCCAGGTTACTGCAGGACATTCTGTTATAAATTCTATATTTATCAACTATTTATTCACATTACATCTATTTTATTTTATTTTTCTCGTCCTTTTTTCAAATTAACCCATTAAGAGGGCAAATGTTTGTTTTGTTAGGTTAAATGTTAAGCTACGAATGTTGTGATTAACTTTACTTTTATCTTTTATTAATAATTATTATTTGATATATTTATTTTATCTTCATATTTTTTTTAAAATTCTAACGTTGTTTTTAGTTATGGGTATCTTTTTTACGAGACTATACCCCCCTATAATCAATGGTTAAAAAAAAAAGTAACCATGTAATACCCTCCAGGACGATCAGGTATTAAATAAATAAAAAAAAATTATAATATTAATATAAGGAAAGCTTACCGAATCTTGTTTGAATCAAATCAAACTCGTTAATTACTCTCTACATTTATCCAAATATACATAAAAAAATGACTTCTCTGATTAAGAACCTAAAATTTAATCCATATTGTATGATATGGGGAACCTAATTTTATATTTCTTTTATTTTGGCTGGAATTTACTTTTTCAGCTTCTTAAAACTACCTCAATTTTAAGTTTTAAAGAAAAATAACTAAATAATAACTGAATTTAAGAAAAAGAAGAAGGAGGGAAAAAAGAAATTAAGATAAGATCGGGTTGTGGTTGGGTTTCCCAAGTTGTAGGTCACAGATCCTTTATCTGTAGATAACCGGGAGTGAAACTTCATGAACCTTTTTTGATGTAATCCTTTATTGTCTCTATTTGTAATTCCCGATGCAATTGCTGTTTCTTACAAACTAACGAGCACTGCAATTCTCACGACTTTATTCTGAGAAAATTTTTAAAATTTGTAATTTTTTCCATTTCGTAAAGGATGCCGTTCCCCAGACGTCAGCCATACATCAGCAGTGGCCTGAGAATTGTTTTTAAAAACTAGAATAGCTGTTCTGGTTTTAATTAGATTTTCTATGTAGGATAGTATAAAACAGCTAACCTTGCGTACACCCTCAAAGGGGATGGTAAAAGTTGCAAGAAGAACGCACGAATTTTTTTTTTTTTAATTCAAGTGTTTATTGGAATGTACAAATGTTGAAAATTTCTATTTTTAGATCTACCGTATTGGACTCAAATTATGTACATTATGTTCTCATTTCCATATTTGGTAAGGAATACAAATAAATAAGTCCGTTCTTTTACCACAAAATTGGAGAAAACAGTTTAATTTCGATAACATTTTTTTATGGCTTTAAATAACAACAAGCAGTTTGGTGCAAACTGATTTACTATTTATTGTTCATAGCTGACAAAAAAAATTAAGAAGACAGACGAGAAAATTTGAAAGAATTATTTTATTTTTAATATTGAACTATACTAAAGCTATGACTGATTCCTATTGTACTTGTTGCAGGTAAGTAGGTGAGGTTTAAGTGGGTTGCGGTGGGATTATCTCGCCGCTGTACAACCTCTGTTCTTATCCACATTCTTTCATCTTCTATTACTCAATACCAATCATTTGTGTAAGTAAAAAAAAAAAATAAGTGAGAAAGAAAAAAATGCCTTGGAGAAAGGAAAGTTTATTTCTTTATTTAATATTCAGAGCTCTGCCAAACAACAGTGATATCTCTGCTGCGCTTGTCCGTGTTACCATGACAGCAATGTTCCTGTGACTCATTCAATATTGTTCCAGCTTTAAATCTAAAAATAAACGGCGGCCATTTTAAAAAATTTGTCTCATCAGCCCTCCGCGCCCTTAGCGAGTTGTAAACTTTTTAACATCGTCCTTGCGAACAGTTTTACTTTAGAATCCATTGAAAGAAATTAGTTTACCGTTACTATTAGGTTGACTTGCAATTTTATCGAAGTAATAGGGGAATGTCAACCAATATTTTGAAAAATATATATATTTTTTTAATCGTAGATCCTCGTAGAAAGCATGATAGCTCAGTGGTAAGGCACTGTGGTACTAACTCCAAGGTTATAGTTTCGAATCCTGCTGTGACAGATAATTATTTATTCTGCACTACAGCTGGAAGTCAACCCTGTGGGTTCTGGAGGCCTCTAGAGGTCCATCCAGCCTCATAAAGTGGGTACCCTCAGTTGGTGAAAAATCTGGCGGATGAGCGTGATTCTGATCAAATCACCTTATTGTACAACCTTTGGTATAGCAATATTACTTCCTCAAAAAGTACTGCACCCATAATAGTACATGAGCGCAAGGGAAGAAAAAAGGCAGTAATCTCACCCCAATTTTTGATTACTTTAATGAAAACTAATTTTTTTTTTATTAATAGTAAAAATTGATGAGTCTGCCAAGTATAGGTAGGGGGAATAAAAAATGGTGGCTGTTTCAAAGCGATAAAAAAAAAACTAATTTTTCATTCGGAACTCTATATCTTAAAATGTAGGAACAACACAACAAAACCTAAGAAGACGTCATTTAAAGAATAGTAAGTTTGCTAAAATATGAGCCCTAATAGAGTTATTTACGTTAAATAGTTTTCGAGATATAGCTTTTTAAAAAGCAACGGGTGAACCGAAGTGTAGGTGGGAGGATGATGGGATGTTGACTACGATTGGTGAGGCAACGATACCAGCAATCCTTTATTATACATTTATGTTTTAAATAGTATTATTTTATTATCTTTGAGTATCTGATATTTATACTAGTGTTTTTTTTTTGCTAGTTATGTTTGAGTGATACACTAAGTTTCATATTTTTCTTTTATACACTAGGTTTTCCTATTTTCCTTTTTTTCTTTTCTTTTATACACTAGGTTTTCCTATTTTTCTTTTCTTTTATACACTAGATTTTCCTATTTTTCTTTTCTTTTATACACTAGGTTTTCCTATTTTTCTTTTTGTTAATGATTAGTGTGTTTGCTATTTTACTTACTATGCCAAATCTCTTTAAATGTGTCTATACTATAACAGAGGTAAATAAATGAAAAAAAAAAATTATTTTTACTTAGATTTCATCCTAATATAAACTCGTTAATTTTGATAAATTAAACTGATAAATGATAAACACTTGAACATGTCGCATCATGATAATAACTTCGTGACTACTACTAATTAAAGATTGAAAGAGCTTACGTCACTATACTTCGGCACCAATGAAGTGCATTTCCTACCAAACGAATTCAAATATTGTAGAAAATGATTGGTGAGTTTTAAGGAATGACAATTTTAGATAAAATGTGTAGAGCAATTATTCTTTAAAACCACCGGTAACTTTTTAAAATAAATTATCTTTGGTTAGATAAAGAATGGACTTAATTGGTGATGTTCCTTGATTTTCGTCGTTTGATTACTACAGCACTGCAGTATCCAACCCAATTTTTTTTTATGTTTTACGATCCTCTGACTATCCAGCAATAATAGTAAAAAATAAATAAATAACAGTAATAAAAGGTCAATTTTTGAGAAATTTAGGCAAATACCGAATGAAAGTGACCTAAAACTAACTCAATTTAAATTTGTTAGACCGCCGTCTTTGAACGCCTGTTGGCGGATTGGTAATTTTTTTTTTCTGGAAACAGTGGAAATTTTTCATTATCTGTAGAAATAATGTCAAAGCAAGAAACACAATAATATTCAATTTAATTTAAGCGGCGGAGAGAGTGCAGGTTAGGGAAGAGGGGTACGACACATGTGGTATTTGAAGACAACCCTTCCATGAATTCCATATGGACTACCCTTCAGGGTTAACCGGAATGAGGGTAAAATAAAAATTCTGATGTAGTGCGTGCATCACACTACACCACCATACATACGTCAGTAGATTGGTGGCCTCGTGTTGAACTTATGGCTATTTTTGTAATTTTCGAGAAAAAAAAAATCCAAAAGATAATAGTAGACAAAAATTAAGATTTTTTTTATTGACATGAAAATTCGTATGTTAGGATTTCTTGAAGTTGGACTAACTAATATAAATTTTATTTGCTCCAAGAACACAGCAGTTTAACAAAATATAACGAAGCTTTAATACAATCGGAAAAGATCGGGCGATCTTTTTTTTCCCGTTTGAAACGGAAATCTCTACTTTTCCTTTTATTTATTCATAAAATTCTTTAATATTTTGTATTTATCCATTATTTATTATTGTTAACAATGAGAAATGATTATTTTTCTTCAAATAATAAGGTACTTTAGAGAAACATTTTTTTATTTTTTTTTTTTATGTTATTCCATTACCTTCTACGGCTTAATATGTTCAATATTATTTTTTTAATATAAAATATTTGGCTTTCCAACGGTATACAATACGTCTTTATCGCCACACTGATTTCCGGGTATAATAGCATTAAACTGGAAAAAATGTTTTTTTCATTTATCTACTTAAATTAACGATCAAAGCCTTCCATAGTTTATATTTATTTATTTTTTATTACTAATAAAAATTTTAGATGGTTATTTACTTCAAAGAAACAAAATTTAAGATAATTTAAAGGTAGGCATTTTGAAAATTCGTCATTTAAACTCAGTCAGACTTTTTAAATGAGTATAATACCCATCAGATTTTAAATAACATTTTATTGTAAATCGTAATAGAGAGTTTAATTAAAATCGATAAAGCCGTTATGGAAAAAATCGAACAAAATGTGAAAAATCGATTCTATAAAGTAGTAGTTCTGATCAGTCGATTTTATAAAAAAAGTTGATCTCACGTCCCGGGTATATCCTCGCCTTAAATATGTAATTTCAATTTCTTGTAAATTTTTATTTTTGGGCAAGGCTGTATATACTCACAGACCATTTTGAGAAACTTGGATATATGAACTCAGAAGAACTCAAAACGTGTATTTCTATTGAAAACTCAAATTAGAAACTTCGCACCATTGCAATACTTTCCCTAACTACATATTCCATGTATAGGTTAAAGAAAATAAAAAGTTTTCTATTTATTACAATTTGATAGAGACATTGCATAAGATCCTTACTGTTCGGTATCTCTTACAGAAGTATGCGTCCGTCGGTCTGATAGTGTAGGAATCTTCATGATTCATGTCCTTGACAGTTGATCAGATTAATATTACTGAAGATGGAGAAAAATAATTGTGTTGAACTTAAAAATACCAAAGCACTTTAGAAAGTCATGTGAGTGTAAAGATATATATATATTTTTGTAAATCATCAATATTAAAATAGATTTGAATATGATTTCTTGAACCGTTTCATTTAATAAACGTTTCTTAAGTCTAGCCTGTGAGTCTGCTTTCAGTAGTATAAAAACGTCATGACTATGATTACGGACACTTATAGTACAAGAGCCCAAGAGGTGAAAAAAAGTAGTTATCTCATCCCAATTTTTGATTACTTTAATGAAAACTATGTATAATTAATAGTCAAAATTGATGAATCTGCTAAGTATAGCTAGGGGGAATAAAAAATGACGGCTGTTTCAAAGCGATAAAAAAAACTAATTTTTCATTCGGAGCTCTATATCTTAAAAAGTAGGAACAACACAAGAAAACCCAAGGGAACGTCATTTAAAGAAGAGTAAATTTTCTAAAATATGAGCCCTAATAGAGTTCTTTACATTAAATAGTTTTCGAGCTATAGCTTCTTAAAAAGCAACATTTCATAAAAATGTTGTATGGAACGTACTGAAAGATCAGGAGTTAGTGAATTTATTTTGAAAAATTTATATCTCAAAAATCATTTGACGAACAGATGTCTATTAATTAGCACTCAAATTAAAGCTAGTTTAATGAGCTATAAAGTAGTTTATGATGTTTATCTTCGTAGGAGTAATAGCTTACATGAAATTTGCTAAAATAAATTGATTTATAGTTTTTCGGACAAATTTTCATTTGCCAAATTTATATTCATTTGTGAATGATATAAAACTACTACCCCTACGAAGATAAGTGTCATAAATTACTTTATAGTAAGTTAAATTTACTTTATTTTAAGTGTTGGCAAACATAAATTCAAAAGACTAGAGATATATTTTTTCAAAAATCCAACATTTTATACGAACAACTAAGAATTAGCATTTTGTGAGTTTATTTTGTCAAATATCATAAAAACTACTACTCCTACAAAGATAAACATTATTAACTATTTTGTAGTTAATTTAACTAGCTTTAATTTGAGCACTGGCAGACATCTGTACGTGCAATGGTTTCTGAAATGATGTTTTTCATAAATCAAACTTATTGTCCGAACAACTATAAACCAATATTTTAGCAAATATCACGAAAACTACTATTTCTACGAAGGTAAAGGTCATAAACCTCTTTATAGTCCTTTCAACTAGCTTTAATTTGAGTGCTAATAGACTTCTGTACGTCACATATTTCCTGAGATATAGATTTTTCAAAATAAATTAATAAACTACTAATTTTTCAGTAGATTTTTAAGAAATTTTGCTTTTTAAAAAGCTATATCTCGAGAACTATTGGACGTAAATAGCTTTTTTAGGGCTAATATTTGAGAAAATTTACTCTTCTTTAAATAATGTTCTCTTAGATTTTCTAGGGTTGTAGATATTTTTTAGATTTAGAGCTCCGAATGAAAAAATAATATATTTTTTAAAGGTTTTGAAACACCCGCCATTTTTTATTCCGCCTACCTATAATTGGCAGACTCGTCAATTTTGACTAGTAATTATACCTAGTTTTAATTAAAGTAACCAAAAATTGGGGTGAGATAACTGCCTTTTTTTCTTCCCGGCTCTTGTACTATTACGAACGCGCGCAAGCTTTTTGTTTTTCAGATTATTAAACGATTTTAACATTTGTAATGTCTTATTTCGTTATTAACTTCACTTCTTAATTGACGTAGCTACTCATTTATACATACGATCCATAGTGGATGTACGAGTTGTGAGCATTCTCGGTTCTATACCATCATCATATGGCATAGTGTAGAATAAGGTAGTTGAGTTGCTTAATTTATTTTAGTATAGTTTTTAATTAAATAACATATATAAATCATACAATGTATATACACCTATATAAGATAAATTTATTATATACTTATATAAGTTAAAAGTGTATATTTTTTCCTTCCCTGGGAAAAGGCAGTGGAGCATAGCTGCCTCTTGCGACCCTCGGGCGAACCTAGTTACTAAAATATTGATATATGATTAGGCAGTTGCTATGGCAACCAGCCTACCCGCAACGGGTTTTGGTATCTTTAAAAATTATTTAAGGGTGAATCTTGAATTTTTAACTAAAATTATAATGTCCACTTTTGGATTTTCATTCCAAATTAGTATTTCCTGCTTAGATTGCATATGATACTTCATTGTATATGATTCAAAGAGCTTGATAATTTTTCATTTGTATTCTATTAAAAAATTTTATTCTCTCAGTTTTTTATTTTTACTTTTTATGTGACTGATCATGTTTTTTTTTGTAAATACTTTTTGTATTCTATAAGTTCGGTTCTAATAATTGATTTATGATTATTTTTTTTTACGATATAAAATTCATTGGAATTATTAATAGTAATTAAAATTATTTCTGCTAACTAAATCACAAGATTGATTTCAGCTCGCTTAAAAGATAAAAAAACCACCAACAGATCTTTTTCACTTAAGCTCAGGGTATTACCAAGCAGCTGTCCTTGTCAATAGAGATGAATAGCCACAAAGTATTTGATGATGAACTTAAAAAATCTACTGTATCTTTGTCAACTCTTGAGTGAGTTCGATGTTTAAATACCATTAGGAAATTTTCGCTGCCGAATTAACGTTCATATTTCTTTTTTAAATCAAAAGTATATTAGTAATAACAAATAATTCATATTAGGTAAACATAATTGACTATGTGAGTGAGAAAGAGACGGTCCGGATTACGGTTAAGAAAAACAAATAAATATGAAGTAGAAGACACACGTTATCGCATGTAAGTCTGGTCATTAGAGTCGGAGGGAAGAGTGTAATGGAGAGGGTACGCTTCCAGGTAGAGTGAAGCCAGAAGGGGTGGTCTATTCCTTTCGCAGGCGATGCATCTGGTATGCCTTAGTTAAGAGAGTTGCGGCCGCCCCCTTTATGTCAGAAATGACTAAGCAGAGGAATAAAAAAAAAAGAAAGTTGAGAGTTACTCGAAGTGTGCTTATATTTTATTGCTGATATTAGTGTTTGAAATTCCTATTAAATATCAGTCAGCTTTTAGTTATAAACATTAAATATTTAAAATAAATATGTTTACTGTTTTAACATTTTTTTTTAATAAACAACTTTCTCCATTATATCATAAACAATTATTAATTTGTATCAAACCCTATATTTTTATGTTTACCTTCTAAGAATTTTTTATTAAATGTTCCTAGGAAACATTGATTGAAAAATTTACCCAGTTAATTCAATTTTATATCCAATCCTTAATTTTAAAAACAGTAAATATATTCTGGGATCCTTAATATTCGAACATTTGAATGAATCTTAACAGAACAGAGAAAGAACGCCTTAGTGTTTTTTCATTATAGATACACCAAATTGTTGGAAATAACATTTACTACAACTTCTATTATCTTCATACTTACTATTAAATAAACGGTTTTACAGATAATTACAATTATGTGCGAAATCCCTATTGACTTCGACGTTAAGTAGCCTTCAAGGGGCGTGGCCTAATCCCCCCTCTTTACCGTCATTTTTGCCTAGAAGGAGAGTAGGGCTATGGCACCCTCCTCCCCCGTTAGTAAATAGAGTTTAAAGAAGTAATTCATGATTTATCTGATCAGAAATTAAGAGGAGTCCTTCTTATAAATGATTTATTTTTATTGATTGTTACTTTTTAAATATTAAAGAAATTAATTATTTCAACTATTTATAATCTGAGGCTTCCATATCTTAAACCATGACCTGCTTCCTCTAGAAGAAAGACGCCTCAGGGTTTATTCTATAGCTTGTTTAAATGCAATGGGAAAAACCCATGACACCAGGAATACCGAAGCTTAACTCTTAATAGACTGTCTTCCTGCGATTGGGAATACCCATGACATCCAATGAACAGATAAATAATATATCACTAAATGTAAACTATAGTTTAAGATTTCATAGGGTAAATAAGATATATTCAATTTTCTTTGATAATAAGTAAACTGGAAATCAGTAAAAATTTGTTTATTGATTTTCAGATCATTTATACACTAGTCTCCTTATACGGCTTTTGTGTTCCTGAGAATTTGAGCAAGACTGAAATTTCGTATTTTAGGTAGGTATATGTCTGGGATGTTAATTTTTCTCTTATTTATAACTGAAAAATGGACCAGGGACAGAAATTATGTATTAACTTAATGAATGATGGTTTTGTATTATATTAAAAACTAAATATGTATTGGAAGATTATTGATTGACCGTGTGCGTTTATTGAGCCAACGTTTTGCCCCACGTTGCAGGGCTTCGTCAGGGCTAAAAAAGATACAAAAACTTGACATAGTTACAAAAAGGAAAAAAGAAAAAAACATAAGTGGAAAATAACAAGGGTATAAAATGAAAAGTAAAATATAATAAGAGAAATTAAAGGTTGTAAATAGTAAATGAAAAGGGCAATAGTAACAGATAGATAAGAGAAGAAATATTAAAGAAAGTATACAAACAGTCACTCTGTCTTTGACTGCCGTCAAAACAGGTATGCTTTCTGTCTCATCATTTAATTTGAATTTTTTTTTTTTCTTTTTTCATCGGTAAATTTGTAATTGTAATTTGAGACGGATTTCCTATACAAACGAATAGTTCTATAACAATATAACAGAAATTTAAAGTAGCAGAAAATTAAATTTTATTTACTCTCACTGATCATTTGTGACATACGGTAGAGGGAGGGGGAAATGGTTATAAAATTGGTAACCAACCAATTCTAACCGGAGAGGGAAGGTAGAGTTTTCATTCCGTGGGACCGTCTCGAAATATAAGTCGTTCAGGCCGGAATTGAACCGGCGCCACCGAAGTTATGAGGTTGTCAAGGTGCCGTGTTATATCTCTCGGTTACAACGGCTTCTAAAAGAAAAATCTTCAGCAACGGCTTCCCTACAATACCATTCCTCTCTCCCCTCCTGTGATCAGGTAGGGTGCTACCTGAATAGGCTAGGGTGCTACCTGAATAGGTTAGGGTGCTACCTGACAACAAAAATAAAAATAAAAAATCATTTTTTCATTTTCTATAACTAAATTTTCATAGCATTACTCGTTCGGCAGAAAACCCGTCTCATATTGACTAGTTTGAAAATTTAAGCAAAAAAACATTCTTAGCAGTTTTTATGATTTAAATCATATTTTATTTATACTATAATGCATGTCATTAGTAAAGCTACTATTCGTTGATTCACAAGGATACAGAAAACAGAAAAAACGAATAATTCAGCGAAAATAAACTTTTTATTGTAACAGCAAACTATTAAACTGATAAAAGCTAATAAGCATAAACACCATTCACTAAGTTCATTAATGAATAATCTTGACTCCTTCTCCATTTTTAAGTTATATCGATAGAAAATTTATGTTTATACCTTTAAGAAATGTAAAAATTATTTAGAAAACTGAGATATAAATAATAAATTAAAGGTTGCTTTTTATTTTTCCCGATCCCTCTAAAAACAGAAAAACATTAAAATGATAGGTAACATTACGCATGGTTACATAATTCAAATTAAATATTACCTTTTTCTACCAGTGGTACTTGAAGGTGTACGGTGAAATACTTATCTTGTTGTTTTGATGTTTCCGTTCCATATGAATACTACTAGAAAAAATCCAGAGGTGAGAGGCCTCCTCGTTTTTTTTTTTTTTTTTTTTTTTTAACCCCTACAACATTTTAATGGCGTATTTATAAAAAATGTACTTTCTCCTTTTACTGTAGAACATCTACATTCTAAGGAGTCTTTTGGAGTATATTATTTTTGTTGTCAGTATTTATAAAAGTGTATAATGTGTTGGCACACATTATTCCTGAATTTAACAACATAAACCTAATAAAAACTTAATCCGAATACTACGTTACCTTACGTAGTGTGTTGCCAATGCACCGGAGGGGGGGGTACAGGTGTTAACGTGTTGAATAACGGATTCGTACAGTACTGAAGTGAATCGAAAAATTTGATATGTCGTCGCTTGATGAACTCCGGTACAATTGAAAGACCTTATAGATATGGTATAAATATTTGGTGTACGCATAAAGGTGGATCCACATGTTGGCCGCTCGCCATGGCTCGGAGGCTCTTACAAATGCTCGGCAAGCAAAGTGCGGACCATCCACATGTCAGTGTTATGTCAGAGAGGCAAACATGGATGTCGTTGAAGTGATTTCAGCAATTGCCCTGGGATTATATTATTTTTATTACAAAAGAAAAAAAGAAAACGTAAAATACGATAAATAAGATGGTGGGTGACAACAATTCAAAAAAATCGGACTAGATAAGCTTAAAATTAAATAAAAAATAATTAAACTCATCTTTTATTTTAACTTTCATATTTGTCCTGTTGTATATATAATCTTGTAAAAAATGTATACAAT
>NW_027108957.1:492972-494675 GCF_000696795.3 Halyomorpha halys
ACGAGCCTAGGCCAACCGAGCCAAGCCACCCATCCACATGCTCGTGTATGTCTGAGTTCGCCATGGCTCGGCCAACATGTAGAGGCCCCTTAACACTTTTATTACCCTCCCTCCCCCTCTGAATTCTGCTAAAATATCTGGAGGTGAGGGGCCTCCTCATGTTAAAGGTTTTTTTTTCCCGATCCCTCTAAAACAGAAAAAAAAACATTAAATTAATGGTCTTAGTAGGTTGAAAACGAATGTTTCCAGAGTTACCAAGGGCAAAGCAATTGAGAAGCAGGACTGCGCGTGCTCTCTGGAACGTTCTAGGAACATTCATTTTTCTACCTACTAAGACCCTCCAAGCCCAAATCAAAAGTGATACCAAGGTGACTAAAATCTGCATATTCAAGTTCTCTATGCTCCTACTTTATTTGCACTACCTGCCTGGTGAAGTAGGCATAGTGCTCAGCCACCCCTTCAGCAGGTAGCCCGTCCAAACTTTCTGGTTCCAGTATTTATTGGCTCCAGTAAATTTCTTAAAATGAACCCTAGATGTTCAGAACAGGTACCAAGTTCTTTTTACCGAAAAAGAAAGTTCCAAGAACTGAGTTACTATGAACTGTCAAAAGGGTATTATAGAAACTGTCTGTAAAGGGCGAGAGTAACTACAGACTGCATTCTTTTTTTTTTTAATGACCTCTTCCAGGTCATTTCTCACATACGGGGGTGAGCCCTAAAGTGCATTTGAACTAGGTACTGGTATTATCAATGCTGGGTATGCCAAAATTGGCGCATTGGACGATTCTAAGTAGCACATAGAATCTATGCGCCCATATTTATTTTTTACTTTCACATTTTTTCGATTTTCTTGAAAACGCCACAAACGATTTTGATTAAAATTGGTACATAAATGCAAAATTAAATGGTCTTTAATGTCATATAAGTCTCATCCTCATTGAAATAGTCTGACAGGGCTTAAATGTCGAATTTGTAATATGGTTTTCCCTAAATCACCTTAAATTTGGTTTGTTTTAAATAACTATAATATAATATAATAACTATATAAATAAATAACTAATCATCACACATTTTTATTAGTAATGAAAAATAAATAAATGTAAACTATGAAAAGATTTGATAATTAAACACATTATTCCTGAATTTAACAACATAAACCTAATAAAAACTTAATCCGAATACTACGTTACCTTACGTAGTGTGTTGCCAATGCACCGGAGGGGGGGGTACAGGTGTTAACGTGTTGAATAACGGATTCGTACAGTACTGAAGTGAATCGAAAAATTTGATATGTCGTCGCTTGATGAACTCCGGTACAATTGAAAGACCTTATAGATATGGTATAAATATTTGGTGTACGCATAAAGGTGGATCCACATGTTGGCCGCTCGCCATGGCTCGGAGGCTCTTACAAATGCTCGGCAAGCAAAGTGCGGACCATCCACATGTCAGTGTTATGTCAGAGAGGCAAACATGGATGTCGTTGAAGTGATTTCAGCAATTGCCCTGGGATTATATTATTTTTATTACAAAAGAAAAAAAGAAAACGTAAAATACGATAAATAAGATGGTGGGTGACAACAATTCAAAAAAATCGGACTAGATAAGCTTAAAATTAAATAAAAAATAATTAAACTCATCTTTTATTTTAACTTTCATATTTGTCCTGTTGTATATATAATCTTGTAAAAAATGTATACAAT
>NW_027108957.1:494725-529441 GCF_000696795.3 Halyomorpha halys
GTTTAAAAAAAATATATTTTTTCTAATTCGAAGACATATTTCCAAAAATGAGTTTAGCAATATAGACGTATTATATACCATTGGAAAGCCAAAGATTTTATAAAAAAAAAAAAAACAATAATATTTAACACATTAAGCAGTAGAAGGTGAAGGAGAATGACGAAAAATACATAAAGGGTCAGTTCAAACACGTGTTTGACTGTTAAACTGGCGGGCGCATGCGCAGTGCTTTTTTCTGTTTCGCCAGTCAGAGAAATGTTTTCGTGTTACCATTACTAGTTTTTATATTTAACTATAACTATATTTGACTCTTTTAGTGGACAAGTTGATTAAGTCATAAAATTATTCTAATTATTTTCAATATTCATTTTATAACAATTTAGCATTGAGTAATTTAAAAGTAATTTTTGCAGTTTGAAGTGGGTTATCAAATTTCTCAACTTTCTTTGCCCAATCCCGTACGGTGGCGGTCCTCGACCCTGAGCCCGCCTGACGTCACACGTGCAATCCTGCACCAGCAGTTTTTATTTTTGTTCTTAATAAATTTCACAATAAAAGTAACTGCATAATTTTTATTTTTAAAATTAATGCATAACTGCTAAGAAATAATTTTTATTTAAAAATATTGCAGGTAAAAGTTTACCTCAGCTCCCCCAATATGGCCGAAGCCCATCTTTTCCGAACGTGAGTGTACTGACGGTCCCGAACGGAGCCGAGAAGCTCCGGAGGTGACCGATTCCCAACCGCTGGTTTGAAAAATAATTTACCTGTAACTTCGACAGGGATTTTTTCCCTCTAGAGGGAATTTCTACTGGGAAATGATAGTAGTGAAATCCTCCACTACCTTCCCGCCGCTGCCCAACTATTCAACTTCCTTTCTGTGTTATTTGTTTTTATCTGTAATTATGTACTTTTCTTGTGAGTACTTATAAGAATAAGAAAATTGTTTAATAGTTAATCTGAATTTAATAATAAGGTTCGTGATACTTTTTTTACAACATACAATAACATATAAACATACCCGGACCTGTCAAATACAAAATTGAGAATCAGCGGACTGTCTCACTATTATATTAATTAAACAATTAGCATATTAGTGTACCACTAACCATCTTTTCCTATTAAATATATATCATAGAGGGTCAACAATCTTCTCATAATTTTATATTTGTTAAAGAGGGAAAATAAAAAGGGAAGGTGTATTGGATTAAAAGGATAAAATTCTATTTAGATATATGGATAAATAACAGGAAAAAAAGGATGAAAAAATAATGAAAATGTAGAAACAAATAAAGTATTTGTTACTATCATTTATTTTAAATTTACTAAACCATGCCTATTTATTATTAGAATCAAAACAATTATCTAACTAGGTATAAATATGACTTCAAAAGCTTAAATAGTTAGTAATAGTTTTAAACCTAATATCCATAGTTTTGTAGCATTTAATATGACTTGTGGTAACACCATTAGTCCTATCTAAAGATAATTTGTTTTTTAAATATTTTTCCACAATGGATGGAAATATCAATAGAAATTTAATTTCATTTCCAGTTGGTGTGTTAGACTCATAAGTAAAAAAAAATCAAACAAGAGGATAACTTTAATGATTTTTTCCTAATTTATTTATACCAGATAACCCAGTAACACACAAAAAAAAATATAAAGAAATTATTTAGTTAAAATAAATCAATATAATTTCAAACACATAAAAATAGGACAAAATTACAGTAGTTGGGATATAATAAATATTACTTTTTGTGAGAGGGTCGAGGGTGTGGTCATTAATGATAGATTATCATTACTGACTGCACCCTGGACCATCTTCTCCTCACATCGAATCTACAGCCAACAATAAACACCTCGATATTATTTTCTACAATATAATTTATACAAAAAATAATTAATACAATGGAAAAGTTAATAAAAGTATTATTTAGGTAAAAATGAAAACAATAACAAAAATAGTTTTAGTCCTTACAAATATACCATTTAATATCATAAGATAAGTATATGAAGTTTCTATAAATTATCAGGTTTATTAAGACTATTGAAAACGTATTATAATGGTATGTTAAAAATATATTTTATTTTAATAAAGTAATGCTAACAAACATTTCATGTTACAAAAATATTGTTTTTTTAATATATAATAATAACTGACATTTTAATGACACATTAAAAACATTATCTTTGATTTGTGACAAAAACCATCACTGAACGGGTCGGTCACAAATTCACAACTGGCCCCAGTAAATCCAAATGAATTTGATATGCTTGCACATGGGCGGCTTTGCTGTAGTTTGGCAAACCTATTAGAAACACCTTTAGAGCTAGGACAGAGACTGTTGCAGCCACTGCAATGGTTGAACATTGTAATGTGTTACCTCACAACCAATGTTATAACAGTTCTTTTTCACTGTACACAGCCTAGTAGCTAACCATGCTACTGTCTTGACTGTACAATTACAATAGGTATAATGTAACAGTTGACAAAACATATTTTGGTAGTGAAGCTATTGTCATGAAAACATTTAGTGATGTGATAGTACTGTTTTATTAGTTCAGCGACTGTTATGTTATAATCCCTTTTACATAGACACTTTACAGTCAAGACAGCAATTGTCACAACCGCCATGGTGAAACTCTATGAGTTATCATCACAAAAACATTTTCTGTTGTGGCAGTAATTAACTGTCAGGTCTAGCGTGATAAATGTCTGTCATTTAGCTGTAGCTATAGTGAAGCTACTTTAACTTATTTATTTATTTATTAGAGATTTTTTTATTAACACTTATTGTTATCAACAATATCAAGATTAAATTGGTCCCTGCCACCTGGCAGATAACCTATAAATGTTTCCACAGGTACAAAAAAATTGTGAACCCCTGTCCTCAGACCATCAGTAGGCACTGAATGAAAAAATCCTTCTCTACATAACTACATAGCCATCTGCATAAGATTAGTATCCTCACTAGAGTGCTTATTTCAAGCAAGTAAATAGAACACATTTAAACAGCAACAAGGAAACTGTGCGGAATTTCCAGTCTTTATTAGTCTGTACGAAACCAAATAAAAAATAACTTTATCAAACTATTAACAACTGCCACCTTTTTACATCAACAATTCCTTTCAATTCAAGCCCTTTATCTATTTACAGTACAGAAAATCATTTCTTTTTGACTTTTGTACCCCATCCCTCAGAACTAATTCGAACATTACAACTATATTTCCCTCTGGAATATCTTTCCTGTATAGTATACTTCTTTAAAACTGTTTTTTCCCCAACACATTGCAATCCAGGCATAGATTGCTAACTTGCATATTTTTTGTGATGAATTATTTTAAGATTTAGTTAGTGTTAGATGAGATAAATTAGTTTAACCAATAAAATGAAATTTAATGATTAAGTTTTAATTTGGAGGAAGATTTTATTTTGTTTACTAATAAATGTAATTTTTTATTGGAAAATTCTTTATTTTTTGATTTCACTTTAGGCATTTATATACAGAATATAACAATAATAATAAAACTAAAAGCTAAGAAAACCCGAAGGTCGATGCCGATACTATCAATTGCTGTCTACATTCATCTATCCAATGACACCTGTTCAAATCCAAATCTACAAGATCATGACACAATCCTCTCAACTACATTTCAGTCTATTCCTCGGTTCTGTATTTATTAAAATTTTAAGGATCCCATAGAAAATCCTACAACATTACATTCCCACATTAATCACCGCAAAGCTATGACCTGAATTATATTTACTGGGTGCCGTTCTAAATTAGCAGGTTTCCTCATCCTCCTTCAGTCTGAATATTTAAACCAATACTTTATTTCCAAAAACCCTAAAATCCTGTTATTTATTAGTGTAAAAGGCCATATTTAAGATCCCTAAAGTACAGTACATGCTGATTTCTTATTTATTATCATTGTTTTCATAATACTTATTATTATTGGATATTCCTATCTCGTGAATATATATTTAATAATGTGATATTCTTATTATTTTCTAAAGAATACATTACCCTTCATAGACATTGTTCCAGAATAAATTTGTATAAACAAAATAAAAAATTAGCTAATTATTGTAATACTTTTCCTTCTTTTATTGGCAGAACAGGCGCTTGAAGCTGCCCTAGGCCTGCTCAACAGCCGCCAACCATCTCTCTCTATCCTCTATAAGGGTAACGGTGACCCTCTGTTGTCGCAGATCCTGCCCCCTAACATCCCTCCATCGGCCTACCATATCGCCACACACCATCCGGAACGTTAATATACAATTTATGAGTCACTCTTTTGTCGCTCATTCTCGTCACATGGCCAAGCCATTTAAGCCTCTGTATTCTGATGTACGAGGAGATGGTATATTCCTTGTATAGCTCAAACAGTTCACCATTTTTCCTTCTTTGCCAATTACCATTCTCGCATACAGGCCCTAAGATCCTCCTCATAATTACCCTTTTAATCTCTCTAGCAGGTTAATGCTTTTCTTGCTTAGGGTCCAAGTTTCTTCATCATATGTGAGGAGTGACCTTAACAACATTTTGTACAGCGTAAACTTGGTGGTAAGGCTAACAAGTTTGCTTTTGATTTGACTTAAAATGGAGAAATAGGCTCTATTTCCTGCTGCAATTCTACTTTTAACCTCTTCTTCTTCATTCTGATTATCATTGATAGAGCCAAGGTAAGAAAAGCTTCTTACCACTTCCAAATTTTTAATAATGTAATATTCTTATTATTTTCTAAAGAATATCCTTAAGAGACATTGTTCCAGAATAAATTTGTATAAAAATAATAAAAACTTAGCTAATTATTACAATACACATAAAACAAATCTAATTTTAAATAAAACTTGTTTTGAATAGTTCTATTATAACATCTACGGCACCACACTATATTTGTAAGTCACACCTTTCTTATAACCATTATACTTTGAGATCCTATTAGATGTTATTTTATTTTTTTAAACCTTTCTCAATTTAATGAAAATAAGTAGTGTGTACAACATGATTTTGTATTAATATTTAGATTTTAGGTGGATTCTAATTTTGAAAACAATATAATCTAAAACCACCTCACATTAAAAGAAAAAAAAAATATCCACTATGGCTGACTTCTATTTAAAGGATTCGATTCATTGTCATTTGATAATTATGACAACAAATTGTGACCCTTTCAAATTGAGTTCCTCATACCTTAAATGATTTCATACAAAGTAATATCGATCAATTAAAACCGGTAGAAGAATGTCAGATGTTAATTCTTAACAGCAGCCATTCCAATATTTGGTAATAACAAGTGGAAAGGACCATTATACTATATAATTAAAAAAAAAAAAGAATCTTGAGATGTATTTTTTGAGACATATTTATGTGGATTGGTAAAGGGTTTTCAGAATTGAATAAACGAGGAATTCGAGAGGAAACAAGGAATTTACGAGTATTTTGAGGAAGGATATAAGAATTTATAAAATCTGGCTTCTAGGAGAGGAGGAATTGATATTGAGAATTTTCACGGTCAGTCAAAAAGATATACATTACTGATAAATTGTTAAAATTAAGATCCGAGGAAGAAAAACAGAACCAATCATGATGACCTAGATTAACTTTTTTTTTATACTGGATTTATTCTGAATAAGTCCATTAACATTTGCTTGTTGTAACATTTGATGGGGTCAAATGGAAACTTGACTATGTGGGGTTGAACCTTTTTTTTTCTAAAGTTTTCTATTAGTTTCTTTTTACTTTGATTTGAACATACTATAAAATATGTCATCATTTATTGCATGATTTCCATTAAATAAGCAAATGTCGAATGTGCAAAAAAAAAATATAGTAATAATAAATGGATTTTACTTTTCATAAGTATAAAGGACAGGTTGTACATCTTCTAAAACAATTTTAAAAAGAAACCATTTGACTAGAACATATTGAATTATTTTCAACTTACCTTCGTTCATGAGTTACCTCTCTGCCAATGGTTTTTAAAACTTCTATGAGGTTACACTAAAGGTAGATCCTAACAAGCACCTATTCTGAGGCTAGAAATTTCTAGGCCACATCTAAATGTGGAGGTAAAATGTAGAACAATCATGATCTTTGGAAAACAGAAAGGAATTTTGAACATGTTTTAGTATTAGCAGTCTCAATATATTGAGCTTAGGTCTCCATGAATTTTAAGGAAGATTCAAGATTAGAATAAGGAGAATTTTCTTTCATTTTTACTATCACTTATCTATATATGGAATATATAGTAAAAGAGAGTATTGGGATCATGCAAAGTTTCAAATTTGAGTTTTTGACAGAAATACATGTTTTGATGTCCCCTGAGTCCAAAAAACTCAAAAATGAAAAGTCGCAAGAGACTAAAATTACATATTTAAGGCAGGTATATGCTTGGGATGCAGCAGCAACTTTTTCTATACAATTGACTGACTAGTAGTGCCACTTTATATAATTGATTTACATGTTTTCAATTTTCTCCAATGCAGCTCTACCGATTTTGATGTCACTTGGCATGCCAATGTACAATGAAATTGTCTTTAATATCAGCTAAGTTTTATTCTCATTGAAATATTATGGGAGCGTTTAATGACGATTTTTTTCAAAAATGACTTCAATGATTTTGATTAAACTCAGTACATCACTGTAAAATTGAATATTCTTTAATGTTATGTAGGTTTTATCCTCACTAAAACAGTCTAACAATACTTAAATGTATATTTTTCAAAATCATCTTCCTCTAGAGTATCTTTAATTTTGTTTAGTATAAAAAAATAAACAGTTTTCATTGTAAACAATATCAAACCATGGATAAATACAGAATATCAAAGAATTTTTTGAATATATAAAGGAGAAAAAAAGAATAATAGAAGCATCTAATTTGGATGGAATGAGCCGAGACCACCCACACTTTCCTGATTGCATTGGAGCTTCATTATTATCTTTGTTAAACTGTTGTATTTTAGGCAAGAACAAAATTATATTAGTTATTCCCACATCGAGAAACACTAAAGTTCGAATTTTTATAGGAAGAGAAACTTTGTTTGTTCATAATTTTTGCCTTCCCTAGTCTTTAGATTTTTTTTTCTAGATCACAAAAATAGTGATATCTTAAACAAGAGCATACCAATATACAAACAACGTGGGGCATATGTCCCCCAGGATAGTGAGTAAAATAGTTTATAATGTTATAAAGTTTTGTGACGCACCAAACCAGATTTTTACTGATGTAGTTGACTCGTAACTGTCTATTCTTAGTATGCTAACAGATTGATGTGGTTTATGTTATACTTGGGAGATAATATGTCCCAGAATAAAAGAATTATTTTTCAATTTATTAATACGTGATCAATAATATTTCAGGATCTCAACTGTTTTATGTTTTACTATTATTATTGATTTATTACAGTTACAATTTGTTTGTTTTTCATTCACCATGAATAATATACCTCGAATGGGTCTGTGCAACCTGGGAAAACTTCCTCTAATTCTTTATAAGAGTACTAAAATGTCAAATACATGTCATATCCAAATTATTAGCTCTAGAGATTGTAAACCATACTGCTTTTTTTCCCCTTTCCCCATCCCACAGTAGCCTTTTTGAATGTGTTTTTTACTTTCCAGTATTACACATATTTTAATTTTGATAATATAACAATATTACATGATAACAAAAGTATAACTATAAACAAATATAGTTGTAACTAATTCTGGAATTCTTGTCTCCTGTAAAATATGACAAGCAATAGAAAAAAAAAGTAATTCTTTCTAATTTATTCAAAGGGGGACTACAAGTGGGCTCAGTTAATATTTAATCGTTTAGTTCATTTAATTTAATTAATATTTTTGATTTTTAAATTGACGCATACTAATTACTAAATGTTGCAACATTTATGTTTTTATATCTAATAATTATTTAGTTCACAATGTATTAAAATTAGCCTCTATAATGAGTAGCATCACAGTTTAATAATTTTAATTAATACAAGTTGACCTATGAAAGAAAAAAATCACAAATTTATTATTAGGATCCAAATCTTCTTTTTTACTTCTTCTACATCCTTTAAATTCCTTAAATATAAAAACTAAAAAAGTTAAATTCTTCATTTCTTAAATACAAAATTTAGCAATATTACTTCGATATAGCGAATAAACAATCTGTATCAATGAAATATACTTAGATATAAGACAAATTAATTAAGTATTCAAGCTAGACAACAAAAAGAGCTTAAATGACACCATAGATCAGTGGTCTCCAAACTGGGTGTTCTTTGTGTACAACAAGGGTGCCTCAAGGGATTGCCACTTCTTATTTATTCAACAACTTCAAGGATAATAGTGCTGTAAATCTGTTTTTTAGCTTAAAAAGGATTCCGCAACAAAAAAAGGTCGGGAACAACTGCCATAGATTATTGGCACAGTTAGTGGGCAAAAAGGAATCCCAACTAAACTATCAAGGTAAAATAATAGTTTATTAAAATCTATACTAAGTTAAATGTTATATTACTTTTTTTTTTAATATTTGTTACCTTTTTTAGTCTAACGAAACAGATCTTTATATAGAAATAAAGACTAAAATTTTAAATTAATTATAATATTAGTTATTAATCTAGAATGGAATTTGTTAGTAAGTTCAGCAAAAACCAAGTAACTATAAATATTATTATGGCAAATAATTTCCAAGATCATTTGTAGTTCAGAGAATCTATATTAAAAATAGAAGAAAAAAAATCAGTAATATCAAAAATAGCTTTTTTATTTTAACTCATATATAAATTTTAGTTTTATTGTTGTGTTACCTTCTCTTGTCGGTTTTAAAGATTACATTTGGTGTGTCATATTGACTTAACAATGTTTTGAATAAATACCTGAGGATGTTTTCTCATCAGAACAACTCTTAATTTTTGAAGTGGGTAAAGTTTTACACATTTTTCTTCCTTTTCCCTATGTAACCTGTCCATTTTGAAAATGGTTTAGGGTTTAGACTACATGTTGACCAATGTAAACCATTATTGAAGTATTTCCAGGTAACTGAAAAGAATTGCCAAAATTTTAAGTGTGATGATTTATATTGAGTGTAATATCAATTTAAAAAAAAACTTTTTACTAGTTTTCAAACTTGTATAGGCTCCTTCAAATAATAGGAAAATTTAAAAATGAATTAGTAAAGTATCAAATCTAAATCTGGATAAATAAAGGTTAATTTCACATTACAAACTGAATTATAACACAGTTTATTCTAAAATATGACAATTTGGAATTACATACATCTATCTACAATACCAAAGTACAACATGAATCAACAATATATATATGTTGTACACATATATATAGGCATTATCACAACCTAAGTACATGCCTTCAAAATCAAAAACAACTTTCTTACAAGAATTTAATCAAAATTATCAAACAGATCCCAGAAATATTTACTTCGCCCCATCAATAAAATTTTTTCAGGACTAATAAAAATAAGTTTTGTCTAGAAACTGGTAACTACAAAAAACCCAAATGGTTTATTAAAAATATATACAGGAAAACATATCTAATAATATATTACAATGAAATAAAACAGTTTTTGACAAATTAATAATGTATATATAACTAATTACAATACATTACATGAATATTTCAGCATACTTAGTTCCATCTATTCGATAGAATTTGGCAATGTCTCCCTAAGATACATTTCTACATATTACAAAAATAATTACCTACCCTATTTCAGTCGAGTTCAGAATGATTTTTGTTCAATTATCATACATATAATAAAATTTTATATTTGTATCACTAAATGTTAGCAATTAACAAATTATAAATCGTGGTTACAAACTGGAAGATCTTTAAATGCGAGAGGGGAAGAAATAATTTAATTAAATTAACTGAAGTACATGTTAATAATGTCCATAGTTTGATTTAACCCTTTCAAGTTACGATCATGAATATCGCGATCAAGTCAGGCTGTATTGAATGGCGGCAATAATAACATTTGTAGTCACCAGAAATCGTATTTTTATGCAATTAAATAATTAATTTGACAGTATTTTTTTTATGTTAACTATTTAAATGAGTGTGTTTTAGACGTATTTATTTTAATTAATATCCCATACCTTAGTGATTAGCTGCAATTAACGGAATACATTGATCAAACCATTTTTTTCTAAATTACATTTTAACATTTTAATTTTAATAATATCTTTAGAGCCTTTGAAAAAGAAAATAACTCTATATTGTATAATTACATAACTTTTTATAGAGGAAGAAAGTAATCCCCTGACTTCTTAGAAAAGGTTGTTTTCATTAAGCGGAGGCTCCTTTAGTTCTTATCGATATCAAATTTCAATCGATTTATAGTTAAATCGATATCTTAAATTTGATGAACATATTTTGTATGTTTTCATTAATTTTCGATAGTTATTTTAAAATAGATTATCCAATAAATTGATATTTAATTTAAGACTCAAAATAGGTCAGTTTTTTTTTCAGTGATCTGTACAAACCAAGACTAGCTTTTGTTTGTTTTATGTATGAAATTGTTCAGTAAAACCAAGCTTAGAACGTTTATTTTTGTTAAATAATTAATATTTATATTTTCCTTTAACACTACAAACTTTGAATATTTTTTTTAAACAATTCTAGATTTATTTAACTGTTTATTTTGCAATTAAAAAAAAATTATTGTTAATTTGGAATATTTCATTCCATAATTTTAGATTTTTCTGTAATATAAAAATTCTGACTCTGGTGATCATTCTTTTCTGATAAAAAATAATTTTCTAATTACTAGACATAATAAGTACTTCAGTTAAGAGTAAGGTTGTCTGACCTACCAGTGGTTTATATTTAACAATTCATGTCTTTAATATGTTAATAACCAATAATATAATTTCAGGTCAATAATATAATTCTCAATGATGTTTAATTTTGTTTATCAATCTCAGCAAAAAACATTTTGCTCTCCTTTACTTTTGTATTGCCGCTACAATATTTTTAAACAATAATATTTCAAAAATTTAATATGCATATAGGTGCATAAATTTGTAATTAAATGAAAGAAAAAACAATAAACAAAAAAGTTGTATTGGTTTTGAGATATAATTTTTGTGTACCTACAATCTGCACTTGAATACACAACTATTCAAATTTATGAAGTGAAAATGTCCAACACCCTGTTATTATTGCATACTATTTTTTTTAATACTAACAAAAATCAACCATACAAATTTAACTGTACTTTTATACAATGTGCATTGCATATGTATGACAATTATGAAAAATTGCAATGTTTGTATTTATTAAATTTTTTAATCAATCTTCAAGGTCCAACAATGTGAATATGAAATGTTTCAACAGACTTCAGATAAGCATAAGGAAACAGAATACTAGATAACAAAAATTTACTTTAAAATAGATTTATACTTTTTAATATCAATCAATATACATTACATAATATTTAATAAAATACCTGGCACTGAACGGGGTAAACATAGAATAATATAGAAACTAAAATTAAAATATTAACTGAAACCATTTTTTTCACATACCATCATCATATGCCTAATGATACAAAAGAAAGTTTGGAAAAACATGAACATACACCTATTGAAAGAGGTAAAATGTTTTTTTAACAAGTTTTACATCAGTGCTAAAAAGCATTACCTCTTTCTATCATTTATTCATTAATTATTCGTATTTGAATAATTTTAGAAATTACTTATAAATATTATTTTTCAACAAAACAATAATTATTTTTGCTTTGAACAAGAAATATATATGATAATATAGTATGATTGGTGGATCGAAGAAGTACAAAGTTCATGTTCATGGCTCAATTCTAAATCTACATTAACGTAGTGAGAGTATAAATATAACTCACAGCTAATTCTTTGGCTTTAACATAATCTAACTTCTATCCCATTATCAAATATACAGACTATATCATTTTAATGAATCTTATTTTGGTAACATTTTTTTTTAATTAATTTTTTCAAGCACAAATTCAAGATTTTGTCAAGAATGCCATTCGATATGTGGTTTATAGTGAATTAAAAAAATAAATAAATAAAAGAAAAGTAAATTAAAATTACATTTGAAAATTAAATCCTATGAAGACAAACTATGGGATTTCTTAGTACATGAAACATAATTTGTTATTTGAAGAATGGATGTGTTAACAGGAAGACACTTTTTACAGCCACAAAATCAAGAATTTCTTGCCTTGTTTTTATTATATGATCAAAACCAAAAAAAAGGCAATTACTCAGAGACATAAGTAAGATGCGAAGAAATTTAGTTTGCTAGAGCTTAGATTTTCGAATTGTAGACTTTGATATGAATTTGCACATTTTGAAATGAGCTCTGTAAAAGGTTCAAAGTTAAATTCATTATTTACAATTATAAAAGAAAGCAGTTTGATATCAATATATGAGCATACAAAGATGACTGCTTGACTCTCTAATCTGTCATTTATCAACCTATGGTACCCAGTACTTCAACTATTTTAAAGAAAAGACCATTGAAGAATTTATATATTTCATAAGGAAGGAGGCCTGGAAAATTAATCTTTATGGAGAACTAGATACAATAACAAAAAAATTAGAAAGATAGGTTCGTCAGGGATATTGGTAGAATGGATACATTTGTGATCCCAAAGAAAATTTTTAGCAGAGGTTTATACAACAGAACAGTGATATGATCAGCCAGATAGCAGGATGATAGTAGCAAAAGACTGAAATATATTATAAATATGTATATATATAGTAGCAAAACCCAAGAATACTCTGTGTTATTCAAATCCTAATAAAATTACAATGGTATCAATTCTAATAACATGTCCGAATTTTCATTATTTTTCTCAGTCTATAGTTTTTATTTTTCTGATTGCTTTTCTCGGTACTTATTTCTTAACTGTCTATTAGATTTAATAGTTCCAGGCCATTGTATTTTTAATTCACACATGCCCATCATTATACGCTAGACCTTGTATCTGAGTGTGATCTTACATAAAACTCTGAGATTTACAATATCATTTTCTAACCCAAAAGTATTTTCCAGACCGAATAATATTTTTGGGTCAGTACATTCAAAGCAGTCTAGAAAAAAAAAATTTTGATGCGTGACCAAAAAAATTATTCTTTGTAAGTACATTCCTTAATGTCTTGATAATTCAAACAGAGAATATTTTTGTTTGTCATTTAGTCATCTTTAATTAAATTACTTAACACTGGAATGTCTTAGGCCTTTTGACTGTCTTGCGTTCAGCATGCTCTTATATCTGAGGGAACAAATCAGAACTATTTTCGTGTACTTAATATGTTTCTGTTTATGTATATGTTGCTAAGGTGAGCTAATGAAAATGAACAGAATACAAATTTTGCTGAGTAATTTCATAAAGAAGAAACATTTTCTCAACCTCAGTTCTTTTTTGAGCTAATAAACATATTTATGCTTGTATACATATATACACAATTACTTTATTCAAAATATCAGTGGTGAGTAACTTACCTTTTAAAAATTAGGCCTGATTAATTTTAATTTTTTCAGCTGCAATCTCTTTTTATATTTGGGAATTCCAGGTAAAAATTTGACTTTTATGATTCAACAAAAATACCCGCAGTTTGGAAACCGGATGTAATGTAATTGAATCAAAATTATTTAGAATTACTTAACATTAAGGAATGTACCTACAATATATGAATTTTTCTGAAGCAGTCAAGCAGCTAGTGATTCATAATTGAAATGGAATAATCTTTTTTTTTTCAAAGCATTGTAAAGTAATTGTGATGTTGTAATAAATGCCTTCTATGAAATTATTTCTTTTTGAATTGGTTTTCAGCTGAGGAAATGAAAAATATTACAGATAGACAGAAATGTATAGGAGTCAATAGAGGTTAGTTTTAATAATTAATGAAATTTTAAGTTAATTTTATTGGTATATTAAAGTTCTTGAACCTTCCAGAACAACCAACGGATTTGAGAGATCCAATTGCACATTATTTCTATCCTGTTAGTTTACTAAGTGGTTTGGGTACCTTCGTTTATAGGCACAAAAAAACAGCATGACTCTTATTTTAATCTCCAGACAAGAATAAATTCAGTTGTCTTTGGGCAGTTGTGATTTACAAGATATTTAGCTGGTGTTTATAATTTTTAATTCCATTGACTAAATTTAGGGATACTAACTTTTCAGCAATTTTATTTCAAGAATATGAATGATAATGAGTTCAAACTATGTCATAATAACGGTTAAATAAAGCATCTCAGGAAAAGCAAAATAATGATAGTTTAAATTTTTTGAACAAAACACATAAATACAGAGTAAAATATAAGAGAGATATCAAAAATATCCATGTCCAAACATGCTGAATTTTTGTGCAGTACTTTTTTCTTTTTAAGTACATAAATAGGACTAAAATGTTTATAGCTGACAAAATAAAATTAGGTTTAATAGAAATGCATTTATCTTAATAATTATCACATAATTACAATTTTTAGAATCAATGAATAAAAATTTAAATACACAATTATAGTAGATAGTATTTAAATAATCAAAATAAGAATAATAATTTACATGGATCTCTCAAATCATTTTAGGTGCAAGAGTTTGTACGGCAAGATTAATATCCTCAAAAACTTAGTTAAGAAAAAAAAAAATCACCACCATTATTCAAAGACCATTAGATATTATCAAACATTTTGAATATCATTGTGTAAATAACCTTCAAAACAATCTAATTCTTCTTTTTTATTTGTTTATTTTTTTTGTTTGTAGATATAAGAATAAAGACTTTATAAAATATAAGTAGTAAAGAGAGATTACATGATATATTTAGGCTCTTTATTATGTTTTACTTTATATAAAATATGTTTAGATCCCTAGTTCTACATAGCTATTTATAAATAAGGGAAAATAGTAAGGTTTCAGAACTATATTCTAATTCTGATCTCTTGAAAAATCTTCGTTTTACATATATTTTGAATCTGTATTTCCAGGTTGATAACAGTTTAAATACTGGCTAAGATACCTTAAGTTTAATATTCAGCTTAACAAATAAATTCAAAACATGTTTATGCTTGTTTACTTTAATGATGTAGACTTTCTTTAAAAAGAATAAGTAAAGATATAAGTTTTTGTATTCCAGAACTTTTTTTTTAATTAAACAAGAAAATTATTACCATATTGCATCCAACATTAGACTCTATTTGACTTAACTATGTTGTAATTAAAATGGCTATTAAAAAAAATCATTATATTTAGGCTGATTAATTCTTTAAGACTGAGTTGGCCAGAATGCATATGGAAAACCTCAGCTCACCAATTTTTGGTCAAGAAAAATATTTTTAACAACTCTGAATGAGGTTCTTTCAACATAAGAAACCTACTTGTAAAAACACTAAAACGCTTTACAATTCAGAGTTTAATACGACGAGACTCTAACTGTGCTGTCATGAAGAGGGTGGTGGAACAAACAGAAATTCAGTTTTCAACTCAACAGTGTTCTTTGAACAGTTTAAACCATTGGTAGTTGCATAATTTTCTACATTTCAATTTTATAGGAATACAATAGAAAGTTATATGTTTACTATAAAAAATAAATAAGAAAATTAAAAAAAAAATCATCTTTCATAAATAATTAATTGAATTTAAAACTTTTATGTATGCTATTCAGGCATAATTATTTTTCTGATCCTTTCACCCTGAAAACAGTATAACAAGTACTATAAATCTGAAATGTTCTTTATATTAATAAGTCTACCAACTAGCAAGTTAGCATTCTTAGCTAGAATCTAGTATTTTTTTTTTAGGTGGAAATGTGTAGTGGGCATCCGAGGCAAGATCTTAAGTTTAAGTTGCCAGTAAAAATGTTGGATAATTGTGTCTCGTATAAATTTGGATTGAATTTTTCATGTTTTATTTTTAGATCTAGTTGAAATTAATCACTTATACAGAACTGATTCCATTAAATGCGTTTTTGTATTATCTGTTCCTATTTTTTTTTTTTTTTTTTTTGCTCCTATTAATGTTTTATTGTATGAGTATATACATTAATATTATCACGATTTTTAATTTAATTTAACCTCTTCATCTGTAATTCAACATAAAAATATCTAAGAGCTATTATTAATTTATCGAAATATTAAAATGTTCTGCAGACAGAAAGAATTATGAATAGTCCAAATACATACATTTTTCTTCTAAAAAATTTATAATTTAAGACATCATAAAATTAACACATTTTCTGATTTTGAAGAAAATATTAGAGAAATTGACATCTTATATTTGACGCAATATGGTATTATATAAGTTTATAACTACTTTATGACTTAAGCTTATTTTTTTTTTTTTTTATAAAACTTGATAATGTTATTAGTAATTTAAATAAAATTCTTGATTGATAACTGTCCTTGAACAAAGTTGAACAGGTTAAATTGCTTTCTATATTGTAATAGTAACAGTAAAAGTTTAAAAAGTTCCAATTGTATAATGTATTATATACTCTTAAATATATATGTAAATGAATAAATTATAAAAATATGCCTCGAGAATCCATTGACTATAAGAGTTGCTCAATGATGGGATGGGAGAGACACATGTGTTCTGCACCTCGTATAGGAAGCCTGTTGACGGAGTAGTGCTTGATCATGTCGGGGATACTCACGAATGGGTTGCTAAACTGTCCTAATATATACCTCCCAGTCTCTTTACACTTCTGGATTCGCATATGCATGAACCCACGGGCACTCCTAGAGAAAGCAAATTTTTTTTAAATTTTAACAGATTAAATGAAATAATCAAGAATGTTTAATTTAAAAAAAATACTACATAGGTTTTCATCTAAGATGAGGATACAAATTAGTAATAATTGTTCAGACATTTACTTTGTTTTGTAGAAGTTAACAAGTGAAATTTCTTATATTTAAACAATATCTCTTTACAAGTTAGATTATTTAATAACACTAACAGAAAATGATAAATGCAAACAAAGATTTAGAAAGTCTTTAACTCAACTAAGAGTTGTTCTGGATAAACACAAGTAATGTTGGGCAAGAAGTATTTGCCATTAAAATTACTTTCCAATTGTAATTTGAAACTGCAGAAATGAAATTATAATTTTAATTAGTAATTTCGACTACATAATGAACCACTATAATTGTAATAATAATCTGAAATTACAACTACAAATTGAACCAAAATAATTATAATTGTCAATTATAGTGAAATTTAATTGGAATTCCTTTTGCACTACACTGGATCTTAGGTAGAGCCTATTCTCATAATAAACACTGACCAGCAGGGCCCTGTTTCATAATAAAGTACAAACTAATACTATTAGTCTTGTAGATTTATCTTAATTCAATTACACAGACTTCTACAATAATAACTTGTACTTTAGTGTTTTTTAATTCCTGTAATATCCTTAATAGTCATCCCTATAATGAAAAAAATAAGTATTAGTATTGTTACCACACTAGTTTCTACACTTGTACTATGAACTAATACTATTAGTTTTCATTATGAAACAGGACCCAGGTTTTATTTGGTTTATACTAAACAAGGAGAATATATATATTTATATTTATATTAAGGAGAATATTAAAATGTAAATTTTTGTTTGAGACAGATTTGTTTAGTAGTTAAAAATAAAAAAAAAACATCCATTTGGTCTCAACACTAACATAGTAGTGTAAAGATAAGATAAAGTGAATATTGTTAGTAATTTTTACCCTCGTGTTTAATAAATCAACTTTTAAATAAAATTAAACTAATTAACACATTTGTAATTGAAAAATTAAGTCTACGTAATGTACATAAAATTGATAATGTTAATTTTATATAGTGACAACAAAGAAAACATGAATAAAAAATAAAAATAAGATTCTAAATTTTGGTTTCAATTAGAATCTTAATGTGAAATCATTGATCATTCTGAACAAGTAAATTCTCAATGCTCATTGCAAATAGAAATTTTACAACTCTTGCAATTTTTTTTTTTTAATTCTCCTGTTTTTCTGTCCACAAAAATCTAATAAATGTTCCTTACAGTGTTTTGATCATATTTTAGTTTCATTACAAATGACCATTTAAATTATAATATATAGTAGACGCCTACATCTGCTACTCTGTTGGTCCATCCATAAGCAATTTAATCACACATTTTTGTTAGTGTTTAATATTTTTTTTGAAGTATGAATGAAGTCAATATTCTTACTAGAAAACTAAATTTCCTCTTTTATGGATCAACAAACATTAATAGAAAATCTACCAATAAATAATAATAATAAAAATATATAGGATTTTTTTTCGAGGCCCGAGTGAAATGTTCAAAGTGAGAGTGTTCTTATTTTATTCCCATTATCGTAGTTATAAAAGATCATCATAGGTGGCAGATGTAATTTTAACAAATTATATGAGAAGACGGTCCGGAGTGTGGTCAATGGAGTAGTAGTGAACACAAATAAGAGAAACTAACTGTGTTTGTGCCGAATGTTGGCCTAAATTACATGCCTTCACCTAGGCTAAAAACAAAATGAGATTACAATTATAATAGAATGAAACAGAATAGAATCATAATTGAATTTTATTATTTTTCATTTCATTATGGTTGTTATCTTTTTTTGTTTTAGACCTGTTAAAGGCCTGAAAATTATGCCAAAACTTTAGCATAAATAAAATAATTTTCACATAATTGTGTTTATTAAGACAACACTGACTTCACTCCTGATCATCTCATCATATTGAATCTATAGTCAACAATAAACTAATTGCATTTAATTAAAAATTAATTAACAATTAATAAATTTAACAGATTGTATGTATATTTTTACATATCAGACAAAATTATAATTTTTTCGACAATATATTCGAATTAATTGAAAATATTGATTTCCAATGATAGAATTATAGAAATTATTCGTTGAACTTACTGATTTTTAAAATAACAACATTTTTCAGTATCTTATGGTTCATTATCAGGCATGTAGCCGGTATTTTACTTCAAAGGGAACTAAATCATTTCATGTATGTAAAATTATATATTTTTAATGTATGGCTTAAAGATTAATTGGGCCCTATGAAGGCCAACATTAATTGTAGTACGTTAAAGCCAATTAGAGCTCCTCGTGTATTTCAATATTGATTTTTTAAAGTAAATTAAAAAAAAAAAAATCGATGGGGGGTGGAGGAAACATTGAAACCACCCCTCTCAAAAACTAAACATAGCTTAATTTAATTAAAGTCATGATTTTTACCCTCCTTTATCTGTCCGACTTCCACTGAATACTAGTTCTTGGTTAGAATTAGACTAACAACATACATAGGTCCAAGATCCATTACTGGTTACTTAATTTTGCTCTTATTATATTAATACTTACATACATATTAATTTTGAATTTAAATACTTACTTTAGAGATAGTGAATAGTCTTGCTTAGTGCTCTCACTATTTCTGACTAGAAAGCTTCCTTCCTTATTCATTCGCAGAATATTTTCTGCCTCAAGACGTGTTATTGCCCCATGGTACCAACTATAAAAATAAAATATTGTTTGTATTTATTTTTATCTGAAAATAAAAATTGATATCTAAAATCTAGACAAAATAAAAATTATTAAATTATTTGAAACTATATCTACGAACAAACAGAATACTGGTAAACTTAAATTTGCTTCAAAAGAAATAATGATCAAGGAACGACATATATAAGATACATGTGTAAATAATTTTTGTTGGCCCCTTTTCATACTATTGGAAGGGGAGAGAGGGAAAGGGAAAAGATTAAATATTATTTTCCTCATGAAAATAATCCCTATGATCAAAGTTTTAATTTTATTGTGTAATAAAATAACTTAAGGGCCACTTTTTTTGTATTTCTGCCATATTAAATTGACTTTAGTAAATTAAACAACCCAAAAAGGTATTGGAAATCAGTTTAATCTCTTTGATAACTATCAACACATAAATCCATGTATAGATTGTATATTATTTATTTTAAATTGATCTTTATTCTAGGACACTTGGTCCCTAATAATAAAAATGTGGACAATTTAAACAGCATTTCCCCTGCTACAGTATGTAAAGTTAAACAAAACTATAACAATTACATAAATAATTTAAGAATATGAGATAAAAAAATTTTTATGGAAGGATTTTTTGTATGTATTGTAAGCGTGGATATTTATTATTTACCAGTATGTGGAACCTTGATAATCAAGGAGATGTATATATATATATTTAGTTTAAGTAGTACTAAAAAGGAAGACTTGCAAATGGATAAGGGTTAAGAAATTCCAAAATGAGGTAAATTGAATAATAAAAGATTTTTCTATGCAAACAGTTCTGTGGGAAGGGATGTACAAATTGGTTGAAATATTGCATTTGACAAGTGGATGCATAAACACAGAAGGATGTGGTCAATTATATAGCAAGGTTTTCATATATATATATATCTTAGTCTATTAACTTTTTTTATCCACTGTTTTATTTATCATAATTTCATTCAAATTACCTCATCTATTACTGTTAAGGGTGGCTACACTGAGATGTAACCTTACTTGTGTTTGTAATCTTATGTAATATATATTGAAGATGAACAAGTTACATGTGGAAAATAAAGTTAATTGTATATCATCAAGTTTTGTGTGTTACTGTTTAGTGTTGTATTAAATAGTCAACATTATACCGCAAGTGTCTCTTACCTCTGCCCATTAGTATTATTAATTTTAATTATTAGAAATATTAATTTTAATCATTAGAAATATTAATTTTAATCATCAGAAATATTAATTTAAAAAAAAAGAAGAAATAGGGAATATCTAAACAAATAACATTTTCATTTTATAAAAAAGTAAGATTATATTACCCCTGCCTCTCCAGTGGAAGACTTGTGTCAATCGGATCGGGTTGAGGTGGTATAGGAGGAGGTGGTGGAAAGTCCAACGACAACCTTTTCTGGCCACACTCATGAAGATCCAAACTCAAAGCTGGTCTTCTTATTGGTCCTAAAAATGAAAGAAAAAAATTATTTCAATCATAAAATTTGATTATTTATCTACAGAAAAAAAAAAGATTTGTAATATCTAAAATGTTAATAAAATTAAAAAATATATTGTTCCCAAAAATATCTATCCTGTTTCCATAAAACAAATGGCTTAAAGTTTAGATGATTCTTTTCGAACTTAAATAAAGATAGAAAGGAAGAAAAACACCCTCTAACAAATCCATTAGTTTGTGAGGAGCTGATGCGGAAATCATTTCCTCTAATCTTGATTCTCAGCCAGCATCTTTGGATCAGATTCTATTAGAAAAGGGCTTCAAAAGCAATCTGAAGATTGATGATGGCTATCAGACAAGTCAAGACTGATCGGTAATTTTCTTTCCTTCAATATTTATGAAACATAAGACTTTTTATTGAGCAATTTAACTTTATTTTGGTGTGATTTTATTGTTTCTGAATGAAATTTCAAAGGATTATAGCTGAAGTCATATTTTTTATTCACAGAACGACTAAAGAAATCACAACTTTACATGAAATAAATTTATTAGAGACAAAGAGATCATAATTTGACAAGTTAATTTTATTTTTTTCTCACCATTACAATGATGTAAGTCCTTCATTACGACATTCTGAAAGACTTAATTAATCAAATTTTGAAATTATTTATATGAGATTAAGTGACAAATTTTGATTATTAAATACAATTTACTGAATAAACATCAACTCAAATAAGATGAATTCTAAGTATGTTTAGCAGAATAAAAAAAAAATAAATGAGATTTAATTATCTTTGAATAAGTGAGATATATGTGAAAACCCTTATCTTACATTGGTATACATAATTCTAATCATATGGAACTAATTACTGACAAATTATAGCTTAAGGCTTATTTTCAGTAATGTGACTTGACTGTAATGTTGCAGTTTTAGATAGTTAAGCAAATGAGTATGACTTGGGAGACTTCAGGCTTTGATTTGGAAAATAACAAAAATAAAATGATTATTAGTAAGGTATTTTACATTTCAAAACTTAAACATTTTCTTCTGAATTTTTTTTTTAATTATTGGATTTTTGAGTTATTATACAATTATTCAGTGTTACACAATAAAATCTAAATTATAATTAATATTAAAGTTTGCATCTCCAGCTGTTTCGACGTCCCAACTTCTTATGTTTCTTGTTCTCAATCGCACCTTGATGAAAAAAAAATAAAAATAAACAAATAATGGCTGTAAGTGTCCTATTTGTTTTTATCAACTCCTTGGATGGAAATCTAAAGGACAATTTGTCTAGACATTCTGGTGCCAACTCTCCAGCCAAAATCAACATTAAAGACACAATGATGACCCCTTTTACTTTAATTTCACTTTTAAATGGTAAGTAACCTTTATTTAATGCTACAGTGACTTGCAACTTAGGAAACCCAACCTTAACTCAAAGACTAAAGCCCAGGCTGCTGAAGGACATCAACTCACATGACATATCAATTCTATTATTCACATTAATTCTATTTTATTTTTTTGTCATCGCCCTTTTTCAAATTAACTTGTTTTTTTTTTTGTTTTTTTACCCATTAGAGGATAATGGTTTATTTTGTTGGGTCTATGAATGTCATTATTTCTATTATTAACTTTAGTTTTCTCTTTTAATAAGAATTATTATTTGTATCCTAAATTTTTTACTTATAACTTGTATAGTTAGGGGTGTCTTTTGTATGAGATTACACCTTCCCCCCAATTAATAGTTAGAAAAAAAAATAACTGTTATATTAACCATGTAAGGCCCACCAGGCCAATCTGGTATTAAATATACATACATATATATATTTTATTGATGGTTTGTTTTATTTTATATTCTCTAATTTTCTCAATTTCTAGCCAAAGAAATTTTTATAGATCATATTTTAAAAAATGTTATATTATTATCTTTGCATGTTTGAAACTTAACAGTTCTTTTTTAAAACTTTTTTTTTATGTTTCAACTCTTTAAAAAAAGGTAAACAAATATCTATACAATGAACAATTTTATTATGGTTGATTATTTTTTTTTTATTTGTGGGATCAATTTTTATTAACTCTTGATCAAACTGATTGAAGAAAAAAAAATTCTTTAGGACCACATTATTTAAAAATAAAACTATATAAAAACAAAAAATATTTTATTTTATTAGTAAAAATTCTATTTCATACATACGTATATATATTTTCAACATCTTAGTAATGTTTCAGCCATAAACCTTTGGCCATTATCAAACTTTTTCTTCTTCTACTTCTCCGTCATATAATTAAATTTATTTTGTTTCATAAATACTACTTTTGAGAAGTATCAGTTAACAGTATTGGTCAATTTTTAATCGAGGCTTTTCATATGCAATATTAATGAATATTACACATTAAATTCATTAAAAAAAATACATCACTGTTAAAAATATATGAACTAAGACTTTTATTTATTCCTATTTTGGAGATAATTGATTTTTTATATTATATTTTTTAAAATAATTTGTAACAAATAAAGAAATTACCTTATTTTTAATCTCTAGAAAGTCTTGTGGATATCAATTTTTTTTTAATTCATGATTCACCATTCTCATGAATGATAGTATGAAATAAACATTTATTTTTTAAAAAAGTATTACGAACATAAATGCAAACACTCAGATATCAAAGGTAAATCTGATTTTAAAATAAACCTCATAAACCGTAAAAAATGACAAAAAAAAAAGGGATCATCGTTTATCCAAGAAAGATTTTCCGGAGGGGTCGGATCTTGCATTGGGGAGCATCTGTTATTCGTTATGACGTGCAAGAACTGTGGAAGAGAAGGCAATCAAAAACATTTCCCCTTCAGAATCAGCTTTGTTTATTCAAGCTTCTCGGTTAGCTTATCTTCGCTCCCTTGTCCTCCAGCCGTTTCAGGAGGTAGTAATTGGAAATCGCATACTGTCCAAACAGCTTCTAGAACTCGTTATCTCGATCCTTAGGCACTATTTGTCTAAAATATTTACTTTCTTGGGGATAGTGATCCAGGTTAGAACCAATTCTTCGGCGTCGTGGAGTGCAAATAAAAAAAAAAAGAAAGAAAAGAAAACGTAGATCCGGAGGACTTGATGGTTTCCGATTTCGAACGGTGGCGTTTTAAATCAAACGGAATCAAGTAAACATGGTTTTTGTATTTTTTTTCAAATAATGGTATTCTTGAAGAGCTCGAGAATTCAGATAAATAAATTCAGCTCTCGAAATATTAAAAGTTTGGTGATATCTTGGCATCACACGATTTTCACTTACTACCCAACGTATGTCCCCAAATTTTGTGTTGATTGATGAGTTCGTGTTGAAGTTATTGTTATTTTTGTGATTTTCAAAAAAACAGAAATCTAAAGTCCAGGTTAAACGAAATTATAAACTAAAAAAGTTTTCCTGCCAAGAGCTATTACGAAGCCATGATGCAATCGGGAAAGATCGTGCAGTCTTAGCTATTCATGTTAGAATCAAATATTTCTGTTTCCTTTTTTTCCCCTTAATTTATTTTAAAAAAAATTCTTTAGTACTTCATATTTATCTGTTGTTTATTATTGCTCACACTAAATATTGTTAATTTTTTTCCAAGTAAATAAAATTAAAAGTACATTAGAGGAAGATTTTTCTTAATTTTTTTTTTTTTTTATATTCTAAGTGTATTTTAATTCATACCCAATGATATTTTAATGGAATGTTTTTTTAATTACTTATATTTTAAATAGTATTATTTTATTATTATTTTTCTTATTTTGTACTTAAATTTTGTTTATTATTTTACTAACTAGGCTAACTCCCTCTCTATGTCTCAAAGCTTTAAGAAAAGTAAATAATTTTTAAAAATATGTATTATGAACAACTGTATTATGTTTGTTAATTTTATTTTTTTTTTTGAGGGGTTAATTTTTAATTATTAACTATCAATCAAAATGATGAAGAAAAAAATCTCCTTGGGATTACATTAAATTCACATTAATTAAAAATAAAACAATTTGAATTTTTTTCTTATCTTAGTTTTGAAAATTCTATTTTATACATATTTATACAAATTTGCAACATTTTAGTATTTTTTTACTTGTCTTTTTACATAAAGATTTCTTTATTTCTCATTTTTTTTTCTCTTGTCCAATTATTTATTTGTTTTTCTTATTTAATATAATACTCATGTTTTGTATGCTATTTTATTTACTTGCATGTCTTTGCCCCTTAGCATGTCTCTGGGCTATAGCAGGGTAAAATATATAAATTAAAATAAAATAAATAGATCTGGACACATCCAGCGACTCCCTTTCGTGGACATATTCTAGGCAGAGGACATCGGGTTATATCCTAGGCAGAACTATGCCATACGAGTGAGGGTTCATTTCAATCACAATATCGTCAAGTATAAATGAGACATTAGAATATAGTAACTGGAAAAAAAATTAATTCAGTAAAAAAAATATTACAAATATAAAAATAAGAAAAATTAAAGGGAAAAATGACTGAAAATTTACAGATTTAAACAGTCCAGTTTGAAAGCAGGTGGAGAGAATGAATAAACAAAGATAAGACAAAGTTGTACATAGTAAAAATTGAAAAACAATAGGCTAAGATAAAGAACTCCTCCCAGGCCCATAATCGATTACGAACGGGAGGAGAGGAGGGGAGATTTAAAAAGATGTGGAATGATAATGACAGCCCCCCTTATTGGGCTGAGTTAAATCCCAAAGAGGAAATGCGAAGAGGACAAGTTCCTCGAACCAAGATTAGTTAAATCATCAAACTCCGTTCGATGGACTCCCGACTCCTGCCCTCTTCATTAGGGTCCATATCCAACAAATCGAGTAGGAATGCATCATTAATTCGACTCTCTGTCGGAGGGTTTCTCGACGCTGTCCTCTTTAAGTACTTTCTCAACTTCAACGAGTTTCAGGATTCAAGTTCTCGGATCTGCTCATGATTTCCCTTGTCTGATTTTTATTGATTCTACATATAATTTATAACATGGTCCTTCATAACCTCAATATGGCCAAACAAAACAGCCTCCAATAGATTCCAATGCGCCTTATCCTAAACGCCTACACAAAGCCTCTTTTAGATATCTCATTGTCTGAATCAACAGTACACCTACAAATATACTTTCTTTTTCAAATATCAATTTTCATATTATGGAATTTCGTAGTGTGTTCCTCCTTTTACTACTTGAGGATACAATAAAATATGTATAATAACATGTTATTTATATACTTACTTAGCTTACATCTCTATGAAATTATTTTAGAATGAACTTTAAGACGGTTCAAATACGGTACAACTTGGCAGGCAAAACATGTCGTCGAACCTTTTAGATTAAAGGCCAATCAATTTGTCCATATTAACATAGATGAGGGAAAACATTCAAGTCTTCTGTGTTCTAAAGAGATGATGCTTTTGATATTTAAAAGAAGCTATTCAGCAGTTCAGTCACACAGAAGTAGCAAACTTTTAATAATGAAAATCAAGGACAGGAAACATTATAGAAAAATAACTTTTTTGTCTAATATATCTCGTGTTTTATCGAAAGAGTTGTATAATTATTATATCATGTTGCTATTTCTACAATTTTCTTATCCAAAAATACAATATTCTTTTACAAGTTTTCTTATATTGCTGAGCGTAAAGAGCACAACAGAGCCGCGAGGAACAGCAATCACTAAAGAGGCGGGAGAAACTTATGGTGGTGCATTGGTTGTACATGTATATACAGACTTTAAAAACCTCAAATATCAAGTTTAAGTTAGTGATTTAGTCGTCAAACTTGCCTACACACTATCCAGCTATTATCACAGTAGTAATATCTGAGTAACTGGTAATCCATGTTTGAAAATGAAATAAAATAAGTGATCATTACATTACAATAAGTAATATTACAACAATCTATTTCTGTAATAAATTTCAAAGATTTGTTTACCTGTATTGGGACATTCTTGCAGACCACTGCTGGAAGAAGCTTGGGAATTGAGACTAGGTGTTGGCCGCAGACGCCGACGGAGTTTTGGCATGTCGAAGGGAAGATCCCGCAGGTCAACGGAGGTGGCGGATCCAGAAGTGTCCTGAGGCAAAGGCTCCTGCATTCTCCTCCTTCGCAGCTTCGGCATGTCAAAGGGCAAGTCTTCGGTCAGGTCTGATGTGTTGTTCTTCCCAATCCGCGACTCGATGGAGATACCACTGTCGGATCCTTGGTGGACCTCCTGATCGAAGCAAAGCCCTAGGTTGATGAGATTTCTATTTTGAGGTGTTCTTCGTTTCTTCTGACTCTCTCCTACGGGAGTAATAGCCTCTTCAGGAGAAGCCCGTTCCGAGTTATTGTTCTTATTGTTTTCGGAAGTTTCTGAACACGGCTCTTGGGAAGACTTATCGGATATCGGAGAAAGAATGTTGAGTTTGTTCTGCTGGAAGACCCTGGCGTTGAGGCAGTTAATGCTGGGGTGGAATCCTGTCCCACTTCCAGTCGAATCACTGCTGTGAGAGCTGAGGGAACTGCTTCGCCTGCTCTCACAGCTGGAAGTCGAACGGTTGCCTTCACTCGTACTACTTCGGATGGACTCTAGGCTGCCACCACTGCTGCTAGTAGCCATACTCTCTGTACTCGAATATTTGAACCTTCGTGGCCTGCCTTTTATTTCCAAAATGTCCAAACCACGATTCTTCGTTTTCCCTTGCTCTTCGAATAGAGATCTACTACAATCGTCAGCTTGCTCCGGATGACAACTTCTAGTTCTCAGGCCAACCCTATGCTTACTTGACTTGACAGGGAGCCTGAGGTCTTTCGCCCTGACAGGAATGTCTGGAGCGCTCTGGACGGAAGCCATGCAATGAGGGGTATGAAACTTGGCAGGAAGAGGAGCGCTTGAAGGAGGGGTTGGTGCGACAAATGGTCGCAGCTCAAGCTCTTGAATACCCTGGCTGAGGCGTTCTTCTATAGAACGATCGTTCAGGCTTTTCGGTCTCTTGTAGTACTCTTCTCGTTCGTTCTGTTCTGCGACAAGAATCGATTTGTGGGTGACTTCATCTACGTCTAAGTCGTCATCCGATTTACTAATTTTGGAGTCGAAAGCTGTTTCGTAGAGTTGCCTCCTTGACATGTCGTCGAGCCGTGGCGACATTCGGTCCTCGGAAGTGTCCGAGGTGAGGTCTCCGTAATAGTATGGGGTTGCTCGAACTACCCCTTCCCCACCCACATCCTCGTATACCTCTCCCTCCTCACCGCATGGTGAGGAGCAACCTAGAAAAAAATAAACAAACACATTTATTAATTATAATTATAAAAAAAAAATATATTAACACATACATTTATCCAATGAATTACGCTAGCTTATAAATAAATTAAAAACTGGTGATATATAATCTGATGAGAACTGCTCGTAACAATACGTTTATTAGAAATAATGGCCTTGGAGCTCTCAAAGTAGAACTCCCATATCGACGATTAGGAACGTTAACTGCCGATGATTGCATTATTTATTGCCGAAGACCCACCCGAGATGGAAGAACGCAGAAGGGGAGAGCGCACGTAGAATACAGGATTTATTTCCTGGACCCTTGAAAAGCCAATACAATAACTAGATGAGAATTTCCACAATAACACCCCTCGTCTATTGTTCGTCGGCTGTATTGTCTGGCGCTCGAGAGAATTCCACCTTCGCAGGTACTAATAGAGAATTTAACTGAATCATCGCCGAAACAATTTCAATTAAAATGACAGAAATTCATAATAGTTAATATGGAAAACAATAAACCAATAATGGCATGACATTTAGCTTCGACTGGTCTTAATCATTCGTGTAATTTTCAGATATTTGAGTATTTTTTCTCTGGAGTTCTCTTTATTTTAAACAGATCTTTCAATTTTTAATACAATATCTTACTGATATTTTTGAATTTGAAACAGACAACACAGTGTGATCAGGTTTGATACGTTGGCGGATTAAATCTTAAAGGTGGTGGAGATTGGGCAACTTGGAGTGTCCAATTCTTAATCTGCTTACTGTGGAGAAAATGATTTTCTTCTAGAAAATCGAATTTGAAGAAATTGTTGTTTTGAAAAACAAGAAAAGAAGTATATGAAATGAATCTTATTGTGTAGTATATTCTTTTGAATAGGATTCACTGTTTGTGTTTGTTTTTTATGGAATATTTTAGTTTTGAATCAATACTACGATGATGGCTTTATATCTGACCTTGGATTACTATGAGTGTAATGTAAAAAGATAAGGGCTAAGCACAAAACAAGATAACAATTATGTTATAATAAAAATAAAATAAGATAAAAAAAAATATGAATAACATAAAAGAAGATAAAAAAAAAATGTAAGACTAATATATGTAAATAGGAAAAATTAAAATCATAAAAAAATGAGAAAGTATAATATAAAGACATAATATATAAGATATAATGAAGAGCTTAAAAATATGTAAAGAAAATAAAATAATTAAATAACTTTGATAAATTATGTATTTATCAATATACACATTTTTGATCCATTTTACTCTCAACCTATATTCTTTAATAAATAATATATGAAGGAGAGTTATTAAAGAATAAAGGTTGAGAGTAAAATGGATCAAAAATGTGTATATTGATAGTAATATAAACCACTCTCTAACAATCATAATAAATAATTAATCTAATAGTTATGTATGTCTTTTCATATTTTTTCCCTTTTTGTATTTTCAAGATTTTCATTATATTTTAAATCGTTTACTGGCTCACTTTTCTTATTGTTATAATGTTTATTATTTACATACATGAAATAGTCTGATTTCTCTACTTTTTTTGTGTGTGTTTTATATTTTCCTGTTTTAGTCTTATTTTACTCTTTTAATTTATTAACAAGGTTTTTATCTTGTTTTATAATGAAAATTGAGGCCGAAACGTTGCTGATCGTACGTCCGAACATCTTTTTCTGTCATTAAAAATGAAGGAAATAAAAAATAATTGATAATTATTATTATTGAAGTTAGTAGGAACTAAGTACCAGTATCCAAGATGAGAAATTTACGAACTAGTTATATGACATTTATCCATAAATAATACAATTATTGAATAACTAAAATTTATAGACATTAACTGAACACGTCTCTCCCCCATGACTCTTGCTCCCTCCATACCCCTCAAGCATATGATCGTGTAAGGCTTCGAGAGCAGACTATCGAGGAGTTGGGGTAGCTGAGAGTATTCCATTAAGAGAGAAGCATAGATCAGCCAGGACATTTAGTGAGCTCTGGGCCAATATCTTGAGGGGGTGCGCTCCGGGGGGTACGCTGATAGGCAAATCCCAGCGGGGGTCCCGTTCTGGCCAATCAAACGGCATTTATTCTCCGAATAATTCCATCCTATGCCATTCGTCTTTCCAGGTGTCTGGAAATGGGATTGTGATGATGTCTTAGAGGTTACTTAAGCTAATTAAAGGAGGAAAAAGGAAAAGAAAAATACAGCGAATAAGAAAAGGAATAGTACAAGAGCCCAAGAGGAGAAAAAAGCCAGTTATCTCACCCCAATTTTTGATTACTTTGATGAAAACTATGTATAATTACTAGTCAAAATTGATTGAGTCTGCCAAGTATACGTAGGAGGAATAAAAAATGGCGGCTGTTTGAAAGCGATAAACAAAAATTGATTTTTCATTCGGAGCTCAATATCTTAAAAACTACCAACAACATTAGAAAACCTAAGAGAACGTCATTGAAAGATGAGTAAATTTGCTAAAATATGAGCCCTAAGAGAGATATTTACGTTAAATATTTCTCGAGATATAGCTTTTTAAAAAGCAACATTTCATAAAACTGTTGTATGGGACATACTGAAAGATCAGTAGTTAGTGAATTTATTTTGAAAAATCTATATCTCAAAGCCAAAACCATTTGATATACAGATGTCTCAAATTAGCACTCAAATTAAAGCTTAATGAGCTATAAAGTAGTTTATGATGTTTACCTTCGTAGGAGTAATAGTTTTCATGAAATTTGCTAATATAAATTGATTTATAGTTGTTCGGACAAATTTTTATTTGCCAAATTTATATTCATATGTGAATATCATAAAAACTACTACCCCTACGAAGATAAGTGTCTTAAACTACTTTATAGTGAGTTAAATTTACTTTATTTTGAGTGTTGGCAGACATATGTGCGTCTTATGAATCTAGAGATATATTTTTCAAAAATCCAACACTTTATACGAACAACAAGAAATTAACATTGTGTGAGTTTATTTTGTCAAATATTATAAAAACTACTACTCCTAAAAATATAAACATTATTAACTATTTTATAGTAAATTTAAGTAGCATTAATTTGAGCGCTGGCAGATATCTGTACGTCAAATGGATACGTCTGAAATGAAGTTTTTCATAAATCAAACTTTTTGTCCGAACAACTATAAATCAATTTATCTTAGCAAATATCATGAAAACTACTGTTCCTACGATGGTAAAGGCCATAGACTTCTTTATAGTCCATTAAAGTAGCTTTAATTTGAGTGCTAATAGACATCTGTACGTCACATAGTTCCTGAGATATAGATTTCTCAAAATGAATTAACTAACTACTATCTTTCAGTAGATTTTTAAGAAATGTAGCTTTTTAAAAAGCTATATCTCGAGAAATATTTAACGTATATATCTCTTTTAGGGCTCATATTTTAGAAAATTTGCTCATCTTTAAATGACGTTATCTTAGGTTTTCTAGTGTTGTTGATAGTTTTTTAAGATATAGAGCTCCGAATGAAAATTTTTTTTTAAGGTTTTGAAACAGCCGCCATTTTTTATTCCCCCTTCCTATACTTGGCAGACTCATCAATTATGACTAGTAATTATACATAGTTTACATCAAAGTAATCAAAGATTGGGGTGTAATAACTGGATTTTTTCTCCTCTTGGGCTCTTGTACTATAAGTAAAATTTGAAAATTTTCAAATAAGAAGTAATGTAAATCTTCAAAATGCGTACAAAAGGTCTGTTCTAACACGAGTAAACTGGCAGGCGGATGAAAACTGATGAATAGAAGAACTAAAATCGACAAAATTTATTTTTCCTTTTTTTTATATTGAACCCAAATAAGGTCTTAACTAATACCAACCTGCAATCCGCTTTCTTAATCAAAATGATGGAGGTTCGAAACCCCATATTTTTTGTCTGCTTATCATTGGAAAAAGCTAAAACTATTCCTACCCTTTGGATTAATTGGCCAAAATGGAAACTGAATCTTAGGCCAGTTCTGAGGTGTCCGGTTAACAGGGATTATACAGTAGGGCAGAATGTGATTTTTAATGATTTTTTTTTTGTATATATAACTGAAGAACTGTCTGTTGTTTAAGAATGGATTGTTTAATGTTTAATATTAATATGAATGTATCATCGGTATCATACTGTTAAGTCTTTTGCAGGTAGAATCGTAGCTTATATTAATAGGCGTTCAGTCATTTTCAAGGGTGAATATCGTTTTAGGATTTATGTCCTTAGGGAAAAAAGTAAATAAAAAACCCTTCAGGAGTTACGGGAGTCGGTACCATGGTCATTTCCAGCAGGTACGAGATTGATACTTCCATTGAATGGACTGGAGGAAACCGGGCTAGATCGATTCGTCAAAATCCACCCCCCCCCCCCCCACTTGCCTCTTATCCTAGGCGTTATAAAAAGTGAGTGGCTGTCAAAAGAAAGCTGACTGTAACAAATGTGATGTCAGGAGCAGATAGGGCTATCTCAGACTTCTTAATTACCTTGCTAATAATTTTATCCTCCCACCGCGGAGGCAGTGAAAGAGCCTCTTGGCAGTAATAGATCTCTTTTTTTTTTTTTTTTTTTTTCATTTTGTTCATTTATCTTACAACATAATTAAAAGAAATATCCCATATTTTACAGTAGTTTTCATCGATTAATGGAGGAAGAACATTAATATTTCATAAAAAAAATTAATTTTCGTATTTGAATAATTTTACTCAAATTGTATAACTTATTTCATGAACATTAACAAATATTTATTAATACAGTAAAGTAATAAAAACATCGTATTTCACTAACTGATATAACTAATTTCACTTAGTAATTAATAACCACGTGTTATTAATTATATCAATATAAACTAGTGGTGTTGCATTCCAAAACAGAACAAGCCCAGTTGAAGTTTATTTATTTTTTAATTAACATTTTTGGCACTAGATTATTATGATGTAATTTATCTTTTTCCGAAAAAAGTTTAATCATTAATGCTATCGATAGAAATTCTGAAAAAATGGCTGATAGTCTGCCTATAATATTTTAATTGAAACATAGTTGTGAGATGGTAATAAAAAAAAAATCTTTCTATTCCTTTTTTCTTCTTTTTACGGTTTTGATGGGATGAGTGGGCATATCAAAATACATCATTATTTTGCTTACTTAACCTATTCTAAATAGAGAGGGAAAACTAAGTTTACACTCCGTGGGACAGCCATGAATAAACGCCATCCCGCCCAAGCCGAAATCAAACCGAAGCCCCTGCAGACTCGAAGTAGCTAAGGTGAGGCTTCAACTACCTTGGCTACAAATTACCACAGGTTTCAAAATAAATATTATGTTAACGTTTTAATGCGTACAATTTTAGTTTAGTGCTAAAAATCGCTTTAAAACTTGAATATAAAATTATGTTTCATTTTGTATGGTTGCCCACTTAAGGAGTGTTCTCAGAAATGCCTGAAGTTTATTTAGTAAAAATTTGGGATCAAAAATATGGGCAAAAATTTAATAATAAAAATTGTGGTAGTCTTGTGCTGGCCTACAGACGTTTAACTTCTGGAAATGTAATTATGAATTAAAATTATATTAATAATGATCATGTGTTCACTCTTATAGCAGTTTATGGCAGAAAATATTAAGTTTCAGATTAATAATAATAATTAAAATAGAACAGCATTTCCTAAGTCAATTCAAGAAGAAATATTTTCTATATTGTAATAGGAGCTTATTCCGTCCTAGTAGGAGACAGCTCACTCAATTGGAAATGCACTGCCTATGTTGTAAATCTTTTCTAATCTCTTACTCTCCTGTTAAAATAAACAAATTTTCCTACTAAAATTTACCAACGTAGAGAGTCGTACCACTGACGTTTCATCCTCACGTCACGAAATGAATTCACTTGCGTCTATATCTTTTTCTTGGGTTGTAGAACGTCGGTAAAAAAGTTTCTCATTAAAATTCTACCCTCTTTGGAGAATGCTTTATTTTTTTAGAAAAAAAAAATCTTTATACCTTGTGACATACCTAATACACATATAATTTACAAATAAAATAGAACATAGACAAAATATCTTCACAACTTTTCTTAATTGTGTAATCGTGTAGGTACCAGATTTTCTATACCCCCCTCCTACTGTTTGTCTTCAACAAATGCTTTATTGAGTTATTATTGTTTTTTTTTTTTTTTTTTTTAGTTTGGGGGCTTGCAATAGGTTTATTTTCACTTTTATCGTAATAATGCAACGAAAATTGTAATGTTGACATACAACTTTCCTGTGCTAAAGCCAGCCCATCTCTCACCGCAGACATGATTCTATCTTGGCTAATTGAAATTTGCGGTAATACTCGCTTCGCAATAAATCGAAATTCCCTGGCTAAAGCAGCGGTAGATTGGCAATGCCTGTGCACATCCCAATATCGCCAATTATACTGGTTTCCGATTTATTTAATCTTCATTACAAATCCCTC
>NW_027108957.1:533931-538462 GCF_000696795.3 Halyomorpha halys
TGATTAACATTATAAAAAGTAGTAAAGTCAATATACCAATGTAATTTTCATTCTACTATCTGAAAATTTGTAAACGCTCGCCAGATAAAAATCTCACTGTATGAACCTTGTAATTATTCTTAGGGGACATATGTCCCAGAATAAAGTTATTTTTTCATTTCATTTCATTTCATTTCAAAAAAAAAAAAAAAAATCTTCTATCATCAAAATATCTCAAAAGTTTAATTTTCAAATGTATTTCACTTGTAAACCAACGAATTGAACTTGCGGTACAAAACTAATTAAATAAATTAAGGAAGTTTAAATAAAGAGTTCTCTATCAAACGCTAATATTTCAATTAAGGCATGAATTAAATTTGCATTGGAATTGAGGAATTTTCTATCTAAATTAAACAAATCCACTCCTGAAAAGTAAAAAAAAAATTGATAAATTAAAATTTAACACCAAAAATGTATTCATTTGATTTCAAAATTTAAATTTTCCTCCAATCAAAAAGGTGGTGCAAATCATTTAAAATAAAAAATTGACTCATCTTCATGAGGTGATCCTATAATAATTTTTAAATAATAACTCCTCAAAAATGGATTTGTTAAATTTATATAGGAAATTCCTCAATCGCAACGCAAATTTAATTTATACCTCAATTTTGTTGTTATTTTTTCTAATTAAATTATTACCTATTTCCACTACCAATAAAAAATCCATTTATGAATATGGATATGTTGTAGTCTCCACACATATTTTTTATGTAAATTCAGTTGCTCAATATAAAATTATTTTGATCAATTTCATAACAAAATTAGTATAGGCTGTAAAAAGCCATATGCCCTGGAACCACAAGTTTAAATACAGTTTTATTACTGAACCATTTACAGCTAAAGTGGTGAACTATAGTAAACACTCTTTTGAAATATTAGTACTTTTAGTAGAAAGCAGTTAAAAATTCCAGCATACTACTAAACCAAATTTTCTCCTCCCTAATGCACTCCTGTATTTAAAGACATATATTTCTTTAGGTATACTCTAAAAATCGAATATTTTGAAGGAAAGTATTACAGATATAATTTTTCAAACTGGAGATATATAATAAACCTTAGGCATGTTTAATTTTTTTATACATGGTGTCATAAAAGGGAGAAAGTAGCTCTGTCCTAGAAAGGGTTGGGAACGCAAGTGGCACAAAAAAAAGACACCCTATCCCGTCAAAGCCATAAATACTAATTTTTAAGTGCTTTCACCAACCTTTATGAGAAAAACATAAAAAATATTTATTTATACATATATTTTATTGAATGAAGTCTCAAGGACCATATGACAACTCTTAAATGAAATGGCTGAACTTCAAATGATTTATCAAGGACGAAAATTTCGATACTAATATAGTATAATATTATGTTAATATAAAATATAAATATAATAAATATGAACTATTGGATCTGTTACATTCTTTGTTTAAGGACTGGAAACTTGAAGACTAGAATTACACAATTTATTTTTAATGAAGAATAATGTAAAATAATCAGTTTAATAGAAATAGCTTTGTAAAACTAGTTTTAAATCCCCAATCGATTTTTATAATATATATCGAATTTAAATCGTTTAGGTTTGAAAACTAAAACTTACCTCATTTTGTGATTTTTAAAAATTAAATCAGTGTAAAAACAATGACGGTAATTATATGGTAAATACAAATTAGTTATCATAGTAATTTTTAATTTTTATACGATTATATTTAATTAAGAGTATAGAATTAATTTTATTAAATTGTATTGTATATTTTTTAATATTTTCCTTACTTCGTTCAGAGAGAGAGAGAGAGAGAGAGAACAATTAAATAACCAATTCTAAGGAAAAGCAGTCTTAAATCAAAAACAAATGATAGTAGATGTACAGGACGTTGACTGAATGTGGTGGTTAAGGGAGTGAGTCTGAACCACAAGTGGTCATCCACACACTGGAAGAGACTCAGAGCCATAAAAGTAAAATGTTTCTTTATTATAATTTATTTAAATCATTTGATAATTGTCTTATTGTAAATTATTACAGAAATATAAAAATAAATATAATCATAATAAAGGCTTAGCAAAACCGGAGGTTCGATACCGACACCATCAATTGTTCTCTACGTACATTTGTCCAATGACATCACTCCAAACCCAAATCTATTAAATCAGTCTTAAAGAAATCCTCCCATCTACGTTTCGGTCCACTCCTCAGACGTTTACCCGTCGGTTCAATATTTATTAACATTTTAGGGATCTGTTCGTTAAGTCTCACAATCTTAAACGCCAAAGATAAATCGGGATTCTTAAGATTAGAGACCCAAAGGACGTTTTGTTAATAAGAGGAACATCTAATTTGGAAATTTACAACATTTAAAAAAAATATATTTTATGAGAAACAAAAAGAAACATAATAATAAATATTTAAAAAATCTGGTTTATTATTTTACCACCGCCAGTTAACAGTATTGATTACACCAAACCCAGTCCAGGTCAGAGTTGAAGTCCACATTCATCGAGAAAGGTCATGAGTACGTAACAGTCTTATGTACATTATTTTGAAAAATGTGAAGTAAAAATCTGTACAAATATTAATTTAAATAAGTGTATTTATATGAAAACGTTGTTATTAGTAATGTGGGAAAATTATTTAAAACGAAATTAGATAATTATAGGTATATATATATATTTTTTTTTTTTTTTTACGATATTCATCATGTTTAATAACTGTGTGAGTTTGATACGGACAACAGAAAGCAATGAAAAAAAAACATTTAATGAACAGAAGGCATAACTATTATAGTGTATTCGCTAAACATAAAAAATAAGAGAGATACAATTAAAACCTCTTATGTTGTAAATATTTTATTTCATAATTACAAATTTTTATTTATGTAAATCTCTCTTAACTGAATGAAATGTCTCTTTTATTCAATTTTATTCATTAATTATGGAATGGTTTCACTTTTCGTTTGATCAAAGCCAATAGGCTCTACCACCCCTTAAAAAATTTTACTTCAATGTATCATAAATATGATTATTTCTCTCTATATAAAAGAGAGCTGTCGAATCTTGGTCCTCTGTAGACTTTGTTAGTACTGGACGGATTTACAAGGTGTATTCTTCTAAATTTGTCCACAATGAGCTTATATAAGCCACTAAATTTTAATGTTATTTATTATTATTATTATCTTCACTTAAACCACTGCAAAATATGGTGTAGATTCGTTGAGTAATGTTGAAGCTGTTAATATTTTTAAAAAAATAATTATGATTGCAACTTCATAGCACGTACCAATTCAATTTATGTTACTAAAACATAATAATAAAGTATTTCAAAATGTTTAATTTTAACTAACTTTAAGAAACTATTAATTTTTTTAATTAAATATAATTCTCAAATTTACAGCGTATACCAATGATACCAACCGATATGCCATTTATTACATGAGATACTAAAAATGAATGTCATCACATATATTGGATCAATTTATGTTACCAAATCATAATAATAAAGTATACCGATATGTTTAATTTAACTAAATACATACATTTATAACCATCAATCGTGTCTATTAAATTTATATACATTCTAAAATTTAGCAATAGAGAAGCATTGCCGGGTCAGCTAGTATAATGATAAAAAAGGGAAATTACATAAACAAAATTTAAATAAAAATAATAAATAGAAATACAAAACGTCTGGCATTTTATATAACTTGTTCACCATTTCTATTGGCCAAATAGTTTTATTTAATTTTTTTCCAAATCCAATACTACAATAAGTATTATAGTCTATTGAGGTATAAATTTACAATATAATATAAAGATGTATTGTTTTAATGTAGGTAGGTTGTTGAGAATTGGCAACACTGCGTGTTGTGAAACCTTCTCAGAAAAACTGGATGATGTAGTTTTAATTTTAATTGTGATACATTTGCAGTATAGTATTATTAATGTTCAAATATATCGTGTTATTAAGCAACAAGTTCTATCAATCATCAACAAACCAACATTGATGACTCCGGAACTTAATATATGTATATAAATAACTGTTGGTGTTCAATTTAATTTACTTTTCGTGGGTGTTTTTTTTAGAACATTTGTTCGAGATCACGTCGGGGTCACCAATGTTTGTAGGTAATTAATAGAAACTGGCAACACTAAGGGTTGTGAAATTTTCTTAGAAAAATTGGATTACGTAATTTTAAATGTAATTGTGATATATATGCAGTATTTTATTATTAATGTAGGAATATATCATGTTTTAAAACGTTATTAAGTAACAACGACTATTAACTAATAAAAAACCTACAAGACTAATTAATTAGGTACATAATTATCTATATTTCAAGGTTGAAGAATAAATTTTATTACTTTAATTTTTTTTTACTTGATTGGTTTGAGAATCAAATTCAAGGATGAAACGTACGAGAAAGTTCTCCTGGTGGCTGTTCAGAGAACCCCAATGTGTTAAGGCGAGGATGGGTCCAGTTTTGGGGAGGTTGATTAAAAAATATATATATAT
>NW_027108957.1:539174-540746 GCF_000696795.3 Halyomorpha halys
TTCGGCCAATTCGGCTATCCTCAAGGACAATCTTAATATAGAGACGTAGAACCCCAAATAAAAAAATATACTTTTCAAACTAATAAAATTGTATTTATTTTAGTCTCAAAACATTTTTTATTTCTTTATAAGTCTTTTTTGCTCCTCTTGGACTCTTGGACTAACACGAGAATGCTATGCTCGTAGCATAACATTTCATATGTATAATTTATATATCTGTATCTTAGTAATTTTTGGGAAACTTACATTTTAAGATATTCTTCAAGATAACCTTTCGCATTAATTTTCACCAAGCAGTTCTACTTACTTACAATTAAATTATTATTATTATTTTTTTAAAAATTTATTTATTGATATTTACAACTGTATAAAAAATACAACAAGTAAATTTGATCATAATGACATAATGATATGATACAGAATGTAGAGAAACTACCCAGTAGTAGAACTCTAATCAATTAAATTATGAACAAGAAATTAATATTCTGTAAAAACAAATATTTTTGAGTCATTCTTAATCATTAAATAAATAATGCAATCCGATCAGAATATCGTAGACAAAATTAAAAAAAAAAAAAAAACGATTCCTTGCTCATGATTAGTCTTTCCATTCTTGTCACGATTCGAAATAAATCCTGCAGGAGACTGCTCGAGCGGTAAGAGTAACAATTTACAACTTTATTTACTTCGCGGCTTTAGCATTGCAGCCGTAAACTTACAAGAAGAGTTTTTCAAATATTTTTTTTTCTTCCAATGTGGAGTACAGGTGCCTAAAAGTTCGGCTAGATTCACATCATAATGTAAAGTTGTTAAAAAAAAAAAATCTAGTGCCATGCTAAATGCTAATACTAAAAAGCCAATCATATTCCTTTTTAGTATCGTCTAAAACCCTCAAATATCATTTTTAAAAGAAATTAAAAATTAGAAATATTTGAACTTGATTTACTTGGAGGAATTTTTTTTTCTTCCGGTGTCCATTATAATATCATTAACATATAACCGTTATATTTTAAACCGTTACATTTTTTAAAAAATGTTAAAAAGCTGAAGGTTAACTAAATATATTAATTTATATACAGTCATTTCAATTTCTTGAGACTGATATTTATTTTTTAAATAAATCAAAAGGTATCTATAATAAGTCTCAACACTATTATATCAACAGTCCAACGTTCCGGCCAGGTCAATAATTATAGGCAAATTGCCCTATTTTGCCACAATTTCATTAATTTTTTAGACTTTTGATTTTAGATCAACTTACACTATGAACTTTCATATTTACAAACTCTATTATTGTATGATAGTTGATAGTGTAAGTTGATCTAAAATTAAAAGTTTTAAAAATTAATGAAGTTATGACAAAATAGGGCGTTTTGACTGTAATTAATGTCCTGAGCAGAATAGCCTGCAAAACATTTTTAAATAATTGGATGTGAGGTGTAAATTTATATTTAAAATTGTCCTTGAGGATGGCCGAAACGTTGGACTGTTGATGGTACACTAGGGGTATTCATGATCTTTAGTTTAACATGTTAAAGTGTGTTAAATGGAAAAACTCATGTTAAATGGAAA
>NW_027108957.1:540944-547187 GCF_000696795.3 Halyomorpha halys
CATACCCCTGTTATTAAATCACAATGGATAACTTTAATAATACAACGGAGAAAAAAAAACAGAAGAGGTCTTAGCAGACCGCCTTGTGTTGGATAGGGAGCGATTTGAATTTGAAAAGGAAAGGATTGTGGAGGAGCTGAAGCTTCGCAAAATCAAAATACAAAAAAAATTGAATTAAAAAAATTAAAACTAGAGCTTTTAATGAAGTCCGATTGACAAAATAATTGAACTTAAGAAGATTTATAATTATGTATGTATTCTTACTTTTGTATATATTATTATTTATGTATCATAATCATAAACTGAGCAATTATACTTATAAAAAGTGGAAATCATTTAAGACCTCAGCAGCCCCTCTCTCCCTCAAATAGATGTAAGCTTTTTATTTTTGTTCATGATTGATTACATGTCAAATCAACACATTTCAAATACTTTTTTACCTCATTATCTCATAATCTAATAAAATGTGACACCAAAGTAGTTTCCATAAAGCTTCCTGGCACCTAAGAGGAACATCCGAGTTTTACTAAATTATGTTCACCAGTTTTGAAATGATAGCTCTATAGTTCTCTAAATTGTTAATGGCTAGTTTTTTAAATACAAATAGCTCCACTCATGATTAAGGTAGAAACACGGGAGGAGTGACATTTTGTAGCTATTTAAATTAACTTATACCTGACATGTAACATGCTATATATTCTTGTTAGAAAATTTTTAAAAGAAATTACTGAAAATAAGTGATTTTATTCTTAAACAATACATAAGGTTTGAATATAGGAGGATAATGGGTTCATTAATACAATATTGCTTAAATCAAAACTGAAACTTAAATCAAATTCGAAGTAAACAATAACATGAGGCTCTGGAAGGAAAGGTTATAAACATAAAGGCTTATAAAACAAGTTGCTGAGTTAATCCGCTAGGGGCTCTTATGCATTTAACATTTAACATGACTTCAAATATGGTTGCTCACAATCCTATACTTATAACATTTAACATGGTAAAACATTTTACATTTAACACGTCATGAATACCCCTAATAAAGAGTGTTTAAACATAACATGGATAGCAATTGATTTATTTAAAAAATAAGTATATTAATTTATATGAAACTTTCAATTGTATTCAATTAATCTACCTACATCCCTAAATCTAGCAATAGCGAAGCATTGCCGGGTCTTTTACTACCGTATATGGGTTATGTGAAAATTAAAAAAAAAAAAATTGTAAAAAGGATTTCATATTCAAGCAAGTATAAATGGAAATGGAACACTATGATTTAGGTTTAGGTCTGACAGAGATAACCGGAAGATTTGAACTCTTACTCAACCCCAGATAAGTTATGAGATGGCCTACACGACGAAGAGGCAATGCAACGCAGTTAGGTTATGGCAAGATCGATATGGAGTCATATGGTGATAATGTTGACCGAGCGGTAGTAACACATGTTTGAACACCGCTCGCCTCTCCACTACCACTTCATCTCGACAGTTTGCTGTCCCGGCCTCCTGAATACATAACCTCCAGCGGCTGCTCCAACTCAGCAATAATCAACAGATTTGCCAATTAATAATTCATGAAGGCTATCAACTCGTTCTCTATTCCATCCCGGTAGCCCAAGTCAGCTAGAAGTTATAACTTGATCCTCCGCTTAAATGTCTTCTGCTGGAACTAACTCGATTTATTTACTGACAATTATTCATAGTTAACACTTGTGACGAGGGTTACTGTAGATATTAGCTAGACCTTTCGGAAGTTCTGTTCGAAATTAATGTTCATGTGTTACTACCATAAAATTCATTGTGATTCCATATAGGATGGTTCCTAACTAACGGGTAATTTATAAGTCTTAATTTTAAAAACGAATTATTTAAGGTTAGATCCTTACAAGGGGATAACCCATTTCAAGCAAACCGTTTTATAATATTAACCACGTGTCCCAGTTGTACAAGAGCTCGGTAAAAAAAACTAGCTATTTCACTCTAATTTTTCATTACTTAACTATGTATAATTACTAGTCAAAGTCTATACCATTTCGTGCAGTTTGGACAATACTAAACCCTACTCAAGTTTTGTATAGATTAGTAAAGTCGTTTCATTGCAATTTTTGTTATTAAAAAAAAAATAAGAACACAAAGCTCCTAACTTTGTCACAAATAAAATCATCCATAAAGACTTTAATGTTCCATATGTTACTGATCCCGCCCAGATTTCAATCCTTCCATTGTAAACTCTCGAGCTACCCAAATCCACTTGTTTCCTCTACCATTCCAGATAATACTCGGAGACGCCTGAAAAGAAAATGGCCACGAGACCTTCTAATATAAAAACGTCATTAGAGTGCTACCAATGGGTGGTTTCTCTACAAGCCTGTATCACTAAATTATGAGTCTAAGTAAAATTACAGGATGCATTATTATGTACAGTTTTAAATGTCAATAAAGAAAAAAAAACACGAAAATTGTAAACAAAACAAAAATGAGGAGAAGGTGATTGGAAGTTTGGTCAGTAAAGAACAAAAATACGTAAAAACTTATTTATTAGTGTTAAAAGTTTCGGCCAGAATAAATAAATAAATAATCTTGAAAGAAAATAAATAGTCTATGTATTATAAAAAGGTAAAACCTATATAAGAATAAGTAATATTAAAATTAAGAACGAGTAAAAAACAAAAAATAAAATAAATATGAATGTCTAAAGTAAATATATGTACAAATTTAATTTTTATTTTTTATATACAGTTTAATTAATTGAAAACCACAAAAAAAGTAATGACTTCATCACAAAGCTTAGATGTTGTTTGGGTATTTTTTCCACCGTCTTTTTTGTTTAATATGAAAATACATATTTAAGGATTTTTTGAGGTTCAAATAAACGACTATATTTTTCCATTTGTTTTCCACATTGTTAGGCCAATTGGTATGAATTATTTCAATTTACCCTTATCCGAATTAACCGGGGTAATAATATACATTTTTTTAATTTTTATGTAGAGTAAAAAAAATATATTGTTATATTAAATGTGAACAAAATCTTAACGCTGCTTATTGTAAAGTAGGCCAAACAATTTTTCATTAAGAAAATGCATGTCGGATTCCTTTTTAGTAGAGGAAGCTAAAACGTAATTACGAATTTTCGTAAAATAAAAAAAAAACAAGTATTTACTTTGAAAGATACCTGTAATAATATAATATTTCTATAACACTATTGATTTTTTGTTTTAAAAATTCTGAAACTTAGAGATTCAGGTCGTCATCCCTCTTTTATTAGGGGATGCTGAGAAATAATTAGAACAAACACTTTTTAGTTGATTTTATTATTATATTTTTTTTTATTACAGGACTTTTGGTTACATATAAAATAAATTTACAGTTGCAAGGGAGATTCCTTATATTACACATGAGAGCGGTGAAATTAGCGCCTACCGACGAAATGAAAGGGGTCCAGTGAATAGAGCCCAAAAGGTGCACATCAGAGCTGGGACTCAAAGGTTTCAATAGTAACTACCTCCACAAAGCCAGGCCCCAATAGTATTCTGTAAATATCAGGGCCTTATCAATATTTTCCATCACCACTACCGATATTTTCTGTTAAAAAAATTAATAGTTAATAAGAAAATTTTAATAAAATCAATAGGAGCAGAAAACATCAGACCTTTTTATCAGACATTGATTATCATTAGATAACGGATTATCGCGCAAAAATCAAAAAACGTGCATTAAAAACCCAAAATATGTAAAATCAAGCAATAAAGACTCAATATTTTTTAATTAATAAGCTTAACCGACACATTTGATATGAGAAGATGGTTGGTGGAGGGGTCAGTAAAGATACACAAATAAGTAAAACGTATTTGTTTGTACGTTTCGTCCTGAATTCCTGGCATTCAGGGCTGAAAAACAAAATACGAAAACAACCTTAATTCAGAGAAAAATGTAAATAATAATAAACAAACTTGGAAATATACATAACAATAAATTAAGATAAAATATAATATGGTAGAGGTAGGAATTATACAAATAACCGGAATTGCAAGGGGAATTACAAATAGAGAAAATAGAGAATTAAATAAAAAAAAAGATTCATTCAAGTTCCACTCCCAGTTAGTTACAGATAAAGGAACAGTGACCTACAACTTGGGAAACCCAACCACGACGCGAAGACTGAACCCCAAGCTGCTGCAGGACATCCTGTTATAAATTCTATATTTATCAGTTCTGTTATTATCACCCTAAAATTTTATTTTATCTTAATTTCTTTTTTTTCCTTGGAAGTCAATTATTTATTTTATTAAATCCATACACGTCATTGTTTTTGTTATTAACTTTACTTTTATTAAGAATTATTATTTTAATCTATTGATTTTATCTTAATTTTTTTTTTAATTTATAAAATTTCATATAGTTAGGGATGTCTTTTGTATGAGACTATATATCCTATAGTCCATTGTTAAAAAAAAAAAAAGCACCTCTTATGTCAACCACGTAAGACCCACCAGGCCGATCTGGTATTAAATAAATAAATATAAAAATTATACAAAATAAAGGATAAAAGATCTATGATGAAGATGGCATAAACTATGAACTCGCAAAGCTATGATTCTAAATTGCAATTTCGTGCAGAAGTACATCAAAATGTGCATTTGTGCAATAATTCCAAACCGTCCAATTTCGTGGTTAAAAAATTCATAATACTAGTATCAAAAGAATATCCTTATCAGGGCTAGAATGTCTGTCAATGTTTAGCTGAATTTGAAGCTAGTAAACAAAATATGTAAATGCATGAAAAGTCTGTCTCTCCATATTGATGCTTGTCATTTCATGGATTAATACAAGAGCCGGGAAGAAAAAAAGGCAGTTATCTCACCCCAATTTTTGATTACTTCAATAAAAACTATGTATAATTGCTAGTAAAAATTGATGAGTCTGCCAAGTATAGATAAGGGGATTAAAAAATGGCGGCTGTTTAAAACTTTAAAAAACATTGATTTTTCATTCGAAGCTCTATATCTTAAAAACTACCGACAACACTAGAAAATCTAAGAGAATATTATTTAAAGAAGAGTAAATTTGCTGAAATATTAGCCCTAAAAGAGCTATTTACGTCCAATAGTTCTCGAGATATAGCTTTTTAAAAAGAAAAATTTCATAAAAATCTACTGAAAGATCAGTAGTTAGTTAATTTATTTTGAGAAATCTATATCTCAGGAACTATGTGACATACAGGTGTCTATTAGTAGTACGTCCTATACAACTTTTTTATGAAATGTTGCTTTTTAAAAAGCTATATCTTGAAAACTATTTAACGTAAATAACTCTATTAGGGCTCATATTTTAGTATATTTAATCTTTTTTTAATGCCGTTCTCTTAGCTTTTCTTGTGTTGTTCCTACTTTTTAAGATATAGAGTTCCGAATGAAAAATTAGTTTTTTTTATCGCTTTGAAACAGACGCCATTTTTTATTCCCCCTACCTATACTTGGCAGACTCATCAATTTTGACCTGTAATTATACATAGTTTTCATTAAAGTAATCAAAAATTGGGATGAGATAACTACCTTTTTTCTCCTCTTGGGCTCTTGTACTAGATGACAAGACTAAAAGCCACTTCACACTCTACTTTCCGTTTCATTTCATATATTATACTATATTCTATACTATAATTCTTTAAGACTGAAGAAGAATGAAATTATGGTATCCATTTCAGTCAGAAACATAAGGGGTAGATACTACTCAAGTGACTAGAAATCAACCCGGATGTGCTTGTAAGGATGCTCAAGTCAGAAGCAAACGCAATGATAGCTCAAGTAGGAGATGAGATTAACTGCCATAACTGTGGAGTCGATTCCACGGTGCGGTAGTTGCAGAACCCTGTTAGTGGAAAGGCATTAAGATAAAGCTACCACTTGACTCTCCCTTAACGCAAGGCATAAAGGTTCATACTACTGCTTTATGGCCAGATCAGTACTTGGTACCTCCGCTACCTTCAGATGAATTATTTTTTTAAATTATATATAAATTGTTATAATAATAATTTAGGTTCATTTGACTGGAAGAGTTGTGCAATTATGTAATTTGGTGAAGTAAACAATTCTTCTGTAATAACCCTCAGTTATTTATCCATAACAACGTTCAAACTACAATTCACATTAATAAATGAAGCTTTTCTTACACAATCTTAGGTTTATACTACAACATGAAAATATGCCTAGTAAGAAAATTTATAAATTTTAAATTTTTATTA
>NW_027108957.1:547898-556646 GCF_000696795.3 Halyomorpha halys
AGGATCCCTGAGCCCACTCTATCCCCCACGTGTGAGGGGTAGAGCAGAGCTCGAGAGATCCCAGCGCATCCCTCTCGCCGCATCACTGGTAATGATTATAATATTAATGTCATTTATTGAGTAAAACTTGCTAATGGTCATACATTTTAGGAGAATAATTACCAATAATAATTACAGAAAGGTAATTATTCTCCTAAAATGTATGACCATTAGCAAGTTTTACTCAATAAATGACATTAATATTATAATATATTAGCAAGTATGACAGATAGGACAAAATTATATGTCATATATAGGTTTTTTGTTATCAACAGCCTGAAGATGGGGGAAATCTCCCGAAACGTTGCTGATGATATGAAATAAACTATTGTATTTTAATAAGGAAGAAATTGTGTCATTCACTAAATCCATTTTAAAGGTAGGAAATATTAAGCATGTAGGTAAGTCACTTGTTATCAACAATTATAGAAATGAAGCATATATCATTTTTTTTTTTAAATACCATTGATTTAAAACAAAATAAAGAGTAGAAGAAAATGTTATTATTAAAAAATGTTATTATTATTTTTTATTCACTCATTTCAAAGAAAAGTATTAGTATAAAAATGAGTTATTTTAAAAGCATAGTTTGAGTTGACAAAGCATAATTCTGTTGTCAATGAAATCAATATTTCACTAGATGATTCTATAGATATGCTCATATCTGAAACCCATTTTCCGTTCTGCACATCAACACTTTGTGCCATGGTGTTATAGCTTAGTGATGACGAACAGTTTTCTCATTTTCTCATACCATGGCAGCATCTATCACCTCTTCCTTTTCTTTTTCGCTTAAGTCGGCGGACTTGCGGAATATCTCAGGTAGGGAGAGCACCCGAGGGGTTCATCCTAAAAAATTACCCAACTTTACAATGTGAGTATGCGAGAAAGGAAAAATGGCTCGCTTCTAAGTCGCGAAGATTTATCACTAGCGTTAACACCCTCTAGGGAGGTGCGTTTGGGGAAGTTCGTCGCAAAATGTTACATAAACACAACTTGTCTTGTCCTTTTAGTTTGCTTTAAAGTTTGGGAAGTGGAGCCAAGGATTTAGTTAATAGTTGGTTCCTTGTCCTACGTACAAGGATGATGAGACTGAGCTGAGATGAAATATACAATGTCTTTTATGATTTACAAGACTATACTTTCCGATATTTTAAATTTAGTGTAATAATGTATTTATTATAGCATAATTAAGTTTCATATATTTCAGGGATTTTTTCGGAGAGTTTCTTGATAAGCTATTGAGTGTCCATCCCATAGAGAATTGAAAAATAAACTGATGGATCATCTGGCAACAACTCAAAAACATCTTGGTACACTGAGCTCTGCACAAAACGCTAATTATTTATCTTGTATCAAGTCCTTACAATTAAAAATTCCATTAACACGAAACGTTAATATCTATCTCGTATCCCGTTCTTTTTTTTTAAATATTTATTTATTGCTATTTACAACTGTACATTATAATACATTTAGTAGATCTGATCTAAGTTAAATTGGAGTGTTACAGGCGTGTAGAGAGACTACCCATTGGTTGCACTCTAATGACATTTTACTTTAGCTGGTCTCGTGGCCATCTTATTTTCAGGCCCCTCGGAGGATTGTCAGGAATGCAAGAGGATGCAAGATTAGAAACTAGGGGGTTTGAGTGATTTGAGAGTTTATAATGGATGGAGTGATATTTGGTTCGGGCTTGATCGGTTACATAGGGAACATTAAGGTCTTTATGTATGATTTTATTTGTGACAAAGTAAGGAGCATTGAGGATTTTACGAAGGATTTTGGATTGTAAGGATTGAATACGAGAGGAATTCGAATATCCCGTTCCTACAATCCTAAATCTATCTCGTATCCTGTTCTTATAATCCAAAATCTAGCTTGTACCCTGTCCTTACAATCCAAAACAAAAGTCCTTAAAATTGTAAAGCCTTCAATAATCCTTATTTTGACAAAAATAAAATCATCCATAACATTCCGCATATAGCCGATCTAGCCTGAACCAGATGTCATTCCTTCTATAATAAATTCTCTACTCACTAGTTTTTAGTAATCTTCTTCTACACCAGATGATTCTCCGAGGCTCCTCGGGTGGAAGAGAGAATGGTCTCGAGGCCTTCTAATATAGAAATGTAAATGGAAATCACAAATCTTTCATGCTATTGTCGCCTATTACATTTACTTGTACTGAGGAATTTAATCATCAAATAAGAAGGCTTAAAACAGCTAAGGTGAAAGTAAAAACACTGCGAATGAACAAAAACGCTAATAGAGAGTTAGAGACACTAAATTGTTGAGCCAGATCAGTTGTAGCATAAGGTGGTTTTAGTGAGTCTAGGTCCTTGTTTGAGGACTTGGTGCTTCAGGAGTCGAGATTCCTATATTGTAAAAAAAAATAAAGTGCACGAAATGCTAAAAAATTAAGAAAATCAAATATCTCTAGGACGAGTGGACTATTTTTGTTGCTACATTTTTTTCTCTACTTTTTAGGAGTTCGGCTCTCTGTGCTTGTTTGCCAAATCAAAAATCAGTTCATAATAGCTACACAGTGTGTTTTTCAATTGATTGTAGCACGAAAACTGCTCTGACGATTCAAATAGTATAATGATTTTGAAAATTTCAGGGATCAGAGTCTTAACATATGGAGGAGAAGAACTATAATAATGTTAACTGATCTTTGTTATTGGTATAAACCAAACTATAAATAATATCTCATATAAGTTGATGTAAATGTATTATTTTTATATGATCAAGTTAATAAGAGGTCCCGCCTTATAGAACTCCTTATTGGAGAACCCTCTGAAAAGATAAACGGTCCCAGGCCGAGATAACAAGTACTCCAATAATAACGGACAACACTGATTATGGGAGGCGAAATAAAAGGAAGGGCAGAGGATATGAGCGTGAGGCGGAGGGACCATTGGCAATAAGACAGTAGTGTTGGAGCAGATGCCATCCCTGGGGGAATCATAAGAGAGCCGAGATTTCTTCTTGCCTCTTTGATACACTTCCGCTCCGGTGGTTGAGTGATAGCTGCATATGTCTAATGCCCCCGTGTCGAAGCCTTCCCATATATCACTCCTCTAGAGAACATATTAATCACAGCCTCACTCCCTAGACAGTTAGCTAACGAGTAACGAGGTGCTACGGTAGATGGAGTGACTAACTTAATCTAGGAAGCACTGTCCGGTCTCACCTCGGCTAATTGTTTGTAAATGACGTCCTCTCTTTAACCGGATTTGCTAACGCCCCTTGAGGAACCCCCTTAACCTCAACCCTCTCAATTGCAGGCCTGGGGCTAAGAGGTCGGACCCTAGAGGACACGTGCACCTGCCTCATTAGTATATTACTACTGAGTATTATATTACTACTGCTCTTGTTTCCTTGTCCATTAACGTAACATATTACAAAGAAAGTGGAAGAGAGCTCAAATGACAAAAAAAAAAAAAGAAAAAAAGAAAAAATAGTGTTCATAATATCATCCTAATTTATGTAATAATATATGAGTATTATTATTTACTCATGTTATATCCTAGAGACATACAGAGGGGTTGGCCAAGTAAGTACAATAATAAAAAAAAAAAACATAAACTAAAACCAAATAAATTAAAAAAATATACTACTTGGTGAGAGTGCCAAATACACAAAGATAATATTAAAAATAAATATTACCATTTCAAATATCACTAACTAAAAATACAGCCTATATACATTTATTTAAGTAGAAATTAAGAAATATATAAAATTAAAAAAAAAAAAAAGGAAAAAAGAATAAAAACCAAAGATAATTAACATATTTAGAAATTTCTTGATCAATTACAAGTAAAGTGGAAGATTCTGAAATATAAGATAAAGGTTAATTACTAATGAATAAATAAAAGAATAGAAATTACAACAGTGAGACAACTAGTCCAAATAATGCCCTTACTATAAGGAGATTCAAGAATTATATTACGAAAAGCTGAGTAAATTTCCAAATTACTTACGAAGTATATTTGTATAAATATAAGCTATATAATTTAAAATGCTCTGAACTAAATTGTCAGGTTCATTTAAAATACAGACCTTATTGGAGTAATTGGAAATAAATTTAAATTTATTTCTATCCAGGTAAATTCGGAAGTTTTCTCCAATACCTTGGACAACTTGGGCAATTTATTCTTCGTTTCGGCACATTTTTTTTTTTTCAACTTTATAATCAACCAAGGAAAAAAAATACACAAACCTCAAAATTTGAGGTTATATTTCAAGAATTTCAAAAATCGAATAAAAGAAAATTTTTGGCTATAAAGTCACAGGCCATTAAAATCCGTCGTTTCGTAAAAAAAAAAAAATCATCGAAATGGGATTGTTATTATTATATATACTTAAATTTATAACCATTTTTTAAGGTACTAGGACAAGTTCTTATGGAAACCAGTTCATTTTTCAATGAGTTTTTAGAATAATTCCTAGTACTAGAACTATAAAACTTCTGAAGCATTCTAGAAAATGAATTTTTTCAATTAAGATCTTGATTGAACCAATATTAGCAATGATATAGTAAACAAATTTGGGATTAAAATTGGCGCCCAAACCGGTTAGGAAAATCGTGTGAGAGGTCACGTCAGACATTTTATTGTTCGTTATTTACTGAGATAATCAGTAATTAATTCAAACAATAAACTATTTCGTTATCATTTAAGTGATTGTCAACTCAGATCTATATCTTAGAACCGAAGCACTGTTCTGCAAAGAAGTAGTTAATATGATTCTATCAGACTGCAAGGCAGGTTCCTTGATATCCAGGGCACACTGCAATGCTGTAAATATCCGTCGCCAACTAATGCAGCAATGTGCTTCGCACTGCCTTTACTTGTTTAGAAAGATTATTAACTGATAGGACAACGATTCTAACTTGAATTCTTCTAATAAGAGGCCTAAATATTTATTAATTTTATTTTAAAGAGAGTGAAAATTAGAAGAGAAAGAAGAAGTAACTTGTAATGACCGCAATGACTATTTTGTGTAATATAATATAGAACATGTAAATAAAAGTAAGTTATAATATAATAATTTCTGCTGAGTACAGAAATTTTTCAAAATATTATTGTTCCCAAGAAAATATGGTAAATTGCCTTTTAGTGCCATCTGGATGGGTATATCTTTTGCATTAGTAAACTTTATATATATTGCTGGTCTGGAATAAAAGAAGATGCAATAGTAAACTTTGTTAAATTGTTATTGTGTTGGTGGGCTCAAAAATGCATTTACATGCTGGTTTTAAGTCAACATAATTGTATTTAAAAATTTTTCAAGGACATTTCTGAGCATAATTTTGTTGATTTACAAAGGTTTAATAAATTTTTGACACTATAAAGTCAAATTTCACAGTTGCGTAATATTTCTTACGGAGCAGCAATATGAGATCAGGAGTGTTCATGATCTTTAGTTTAACATGTTAAATGGAGAAATAATTCCTTCTTTTACCATGTTAAAACGAAATAACATATAATATGTTTGAGAGTCTGTTAAATGGAGAATGACGTCACGCAACAGACCAGCTGAGCTCGTTACCATTGTGTTTGTTGTGTTAGGTTACTTGCTCGTAGTTTGTTTTTTGATCGTGTTAGTATTGTTTTGGATGTTTTTATAACTAATAAAGCAATGGATGACAATAATAATAATGTAATGACAGTTGTCTATTAGCTCATCTTTATTCTCTTCCTCACCAGTTAGAATATCAACAAGGAACTCAGTGGCCAAAATTTCACTTTAGGCATTAAATAACTTTAATAAAAACTTAGAAGTAAACAATAACAAGAAGTTTTGGAAAGAACGGTTATAAAACTGAAAATCTCCTAGGAGCTCTTATGCATTTAACATTGTAAAACATTTATTTAAAAACAAATTTGATCCTTTTTTCTCAACTTTATTCTTTTCAAAACCTTCCAACGTTTCAAAACCTTTCAGCAGGTCATTTTCAAGGATACCTTTATTTTTTTGTCATTTTCTATTTTTAAATTTTTAAACATGCCAGCTAATAGCCTTTGTCCCATCTATAACTTCTTCTATATAATTCTTTCTTAAATTTAAAACTTTTACTAACCACTTCTCTTCTTTCTTTCATTTACATTTGCAAACCTTAAAACAGAACCTACCTTGAGAAGTTATAGATGGGAAAAGGCAATTAGCCGGCATTTTAAAGAATTTTAAAAGAGAAAATGACAACAAAATAAAGGTATCCTTGAAAATGACGTGAGGGTCGAAACGTTAGAAGGTTTTGAAAAGAATAAAGTTGAGAAAAAGAGGATCAAATTTGTTTTTAAATAAACTAAACCACTCTCAAACAAGAATATATTAATAAAAATTAATCTAATATTGTAAAACATTTTTAATTTAACACAACATGATGAATACCCCTATTGTAAATACATAAGTATACATCATAATATAAATGTAGGAGAATCATAAGATGTATTTTTGCCAGAAGAGGACATATTCTATCTTTTCTTACCTATTCTCCTGAGACAGGTCCATGCAATTTAAAACTGTAATATAAGAGTACAGATAGAGTTCTGGTTCCTTATGGAACAGAATGGGATCAGAACTTTGCCCAGAACGATAAGTTATGTTGAGCGGAGGGATTTTTCAAAACAAGTCCGGACGAGACAAAAAGAGGACCACTTACCGGTATCGTATGGATGACTGTAACTCTTCTCAGGGGTCGTGTAAAGTTTAGCAACTTCCTCTCCTGGCTCCACGTAAGCCTTCGAATCTCGAGGGTCGCAGTAAACTTCTAAAACTTCCACCTGAAAAGCAAAAAAAAAATATATATATAAGATTTCCAATGCCCACTTAATCAAAGAGGATTAATGTCGGCATTAAGGACCGGACAGTTAGACATGATTTAGTACACAGGGGTGGGCAATGTAATACGCCATATTTCTTTTTGGACGTTTACTAACATTTGGACACAGAAAAGCTTGTTAGGAGTAAACAATATTTTTGTTTTCACTTTGGAATATTTGGAAAATATAGTAAAGTAATGTATTGTGATCTGAAGAATTTCACATTCCAGTTTTCGACTGATATACATGTTTTGAAATCCCCGTAGTCCAAAAAAACCTTGTCTCGCGAAATGGTCTGTTAGTAAACAGCCTAACTCAAAAACGAAAAGTTGCAAGAGACTAAAATTACATATTATTAAGGTAGATATATGCTTGGGATGCGGCAGCAACTTTTTCCATATAATTGACTGACCAGAAATTTTTACATGTTTTCAATTTTCTCCGAAACAACTCAAACGATTTTGATGTACCTTGGCATGCAATGGACAATGAAATAGATAAAGGAGAAAAAAGGAATAATAGAAGCATCTAATTGGAACGAGCCGAGATCACCCAAACTTTCCTGATTGCATTAGAGCTTCATTATCTTTGTTAAACTGTTGTATTTTTGGCAAGAACAAAATTTATATTAGTTACTCCCACATCGAGAAACACTTCTAAAAAAGTTCGAATTTTTATAGGAAGAGAAAATTTGTTCACAATTTTGCCTTCCCTAGTCTTTAGATTTTTTTTCTATATTACAAAAATAGTGATATCTTACAGGAGCATACTAATATACAAACAATGTGGGGCATATGTCCTTAGGACAGTGAGTAAAATTTTATAATGTTATAAAGTATTATGATGGACGCACCAAACCAGATTTTTACTGATGTAGTTGACTCGTAACTGTTTGTTCTTAGTATGCCAACAGATTGATGTGGTTTATGTTATTCTATTGTGAGATAATATATATCCCAGAATAAAATTTATTTTTCAATTTATTAATATGTGAATAAAAATATTCACAATGTATGGAAATATCGATAGAAATTTAATTTCATTTCCAGTTGGTGTGTTAGACTCATAAGTAAAAAAAAATCAAAACAAGAGGATAACTTTAATGATTTTTTCCAAATTTATTTATACCAGATAACCCAGTAAAACACAAAAAAAAATATAAAGAAATTATTTAGATAAAATAAATCAATATAATTTCAAACACATAAAAATAGGACAAAATTACAGTAGTTGGGATATAATAAATATTACTTTTTTTGAAAGGGTCGAGGGTGTGGTTATTAATGATAGGTTATCATTACTAACTGCACCCTGGACCATCTTCTCCTCACATCGAATCTACAGCCAACAATAAAGATTTCGATATTATTTTTTACAATATAATTTATACAAAAAGTAATTAATACAATGGAAAAGTTAATAATTAAACACTAAAGTTAGAATTTTACAGAGAAGCGAAAATTTTTCCAAGAGAAAATAAAGTCCAAGCAACCTGCGAAAAGGAGTGCGTCTGAAAAAACTTTTCGTTTTTTTATAACATATTTGAGGCAGGTAAATGCCTGGGATGTGACAGCAACCTATTCTATAAAATCGATCAACCATAAGTTGCAAGTTACATAATCAAATTACATTTTTTCAGGATTTTCTCCAAAACGGTTAATACGGATATGATCAAACTTAGTATATCAATGTACATTGAAATAGTCTTTAATATCAGTTACAGCGTAAATGTCAATTTTCGTAATGGATTTCTCTGAATTATTATTACTAATTAATAATTTTTTTTTTTAAGAAGAAGAGATTTATTTATTGATAGATATTACAATCTGCCACACAGTTGTGGGCAATAGGTAATATTGATAAATGATCACATACATACTAA
>NW_027108957.1:556866-566648 GCF_000696795.3 Halyomorpha halys
TAATATATACAATATTTACAGAATCGACCTGAGGATCCCTGAGCCCACTCTATCCCCCACGTGTGAGGGGTAGAGCAGAGCTCGAGAGATCCCAGCGCATCCCTCTCGCCGCATCACTGGTAATGAATTAATAATTAAATTATTATTATGGCACTACACTGCCTACAAGAACCCAGGCCTCCTTCACCACAACCAACCAATCTCCAAGATCTCTTGCTCCTCTCCTTCCATCTTTGAACATCCCACCGCCTAAGATCCTTCTTCACATCGTCTAGCCATGTAATCCGGGAACGTCCTCTTTTTTTGTTTTTTAGAGCCGGAGAGAAAAAAAGTCTGGATAGGTAGGGAGAATAAAAAATGGCACTTGTTTCACAAAGTTACCAACAATACTAGAAAACCTAAGAGAACATCATTTAAAGTAGAGTAGATTTGCTAAAATATAAGCCCTAATGGAGTTATTTACGTCCAATAGTTCCCGAGATGTAGTTTCTTAAATAGCAAAATTTCATAAAAAATTCATTGAGAATCAGAAGTTGGTGAATTTATTTTGAGAAATCTATTTTTCACAAACCGTTCGACGTACAGATGTCTATTAGAACTCAAATTAAAGTTAGTGTACTGTGCACTGAAATAGTTTATGACGTTTAGCTTCGTAAGAGTAGTAGTTTATATACCATTGATTTATTGTTGTTAGGACAAAACTTTTAGTTCATGAAAAATATATCTCAGGCGTACATATTTATTTTATAATTTACTTATTAATAAATTAGGTAATTTTACTTACTATAAAGTAGTATATATAACGTATCTTCGTAAGGGTAGTGATTTTTATGATATTCTCATATGAATATAAATTTAGCACATGAAATTTTGTCGAAAAAACTGGAAATCAATTCATCAAGTATCATAAAAGCTACTACTCCAACGAAGATAAACGTCATAAACTACTTTATAGTACATTAAACTAGCTTTAGTGTGATTGCTAATAGACGTCTGTACGTCTTATAGTTCCTGAGATATAGCTTTCTTAAAATAAATTTATCAACTACTATTTTTTCAGTGCACTTTTTATGAAATGTAACTTTTCAAAAAGCTATATCCCCTGCCTATACTTAGCACACTCATAAATTTTGGCTAGTAATTATACATAGAAAAAATGGTGCGAAATAATTGACTAGTTTCTCCTCTTGGGCTCTTGTGCAATTGGATGTCCTCTGATCTCCTATTCATCTTATTCGAGCTCTGTTCACCAAAACCACGATGTTGGGTTCCCCAAACAGTTTCATCAGCTCCTCATTTCTTCTTCTTCTCCAAATGCCGTTCTCCGAGACTACACCCCTTGTCATTCCCAATACCTTTCTCTCCCAGTAGTTCCCCTTTGCAAGTCAAGGGCCATGGTTCACAACCATACATAACCAATGGTCTTACGATGGTTTTGTATATGAGCACTTTCATTATTTTAGAGGGAGCTCTAAACTTCAATACTCTTTGTAATTGAAATAATATCTATTTCCTTCTGCTATCCTAGCCTTTATTTCGCTCTCTACTTTGTTGCCGTCAGTGACCAGGCTTTAGAGATAATTAAACTGGAAACATAGTACAGGAATAATATAGGAAATATATAATATAATATAATATAATAGTTTGTTTTAATTAACTAGCCATCTCACACCTTTATTAATAGTGAAAAATAGATAAGTTTAAACTATGATCAGTCTAGATAATTAACAGAAGCAGATAAGAAGAAAAGCTTTTTCTTTCCAGGTTGAAACCTCTATTATGGAAATAAGAGTAGTAATATATACTACTGTTATATATACGACTAGTATATGTCTAGTACGAATAGTAATATATGACGATATTATATATGTGTTATATTCAATAATGATTCTATTACTGTTAAACAGATCCGCTGCCTTGGGCTACATCTTGACAAACGGCTAACCTAGAATCCTAACACAAGACAGAAAACTGCGCGTAGATTTCGACTATTACAGGACTCACTGGACAAACGGTATAAACTTCCAATTCATTACATGACTGTAATAAGGCCAATCTGCACATACGGAGTTGAGCTTTGAGATTACTCTCGTATCCAATCTTTACAATTCAAAATCCTTCGTAAAATCCTCAATGCTCTTTACTTTGTTACAAATAAAATCATACATAAAAACCTTAATATTTCATATGTAACCGATCTAGCCTGAACCAGATATCATTCCTTCCATTATAAATTACCTAATCACCCAAACCCACTAGTTTCTAACTTTGCTTCCTCATCCATTCTTGACAATGCTCCGAAGCGCCTAAAATGATGATGGCAACGAGACCTGCTAATGCAAAAAAACGTCATTAGGATGCTATCGATGGGTAGTTTCTCTGCACGTCTGTGTCACTCCATTATAACTGAGTTGAAATTTACTGAATGTATTATAATGTACATTGCTGTCAATTTCAATAAAGATATTAAAAAAAAAAAAAAAAAAAGATTCTATTACAATTCAGCAGTCAATAAGTGGTTAGATTGTAAACTTTTATATTTCTGCCATAATTTAAGAATATTAGAAGAAAAATATTTTTCAGGTTGAAAACATTTACACGACAAATAAGAATAGTAATATATACGCATTATATACCATTAGAAAGCCAAGAATGACGAGAAAACACATGGACTGTTCTACAATGAATTTCATTGTTAAACTATCGGGAGTGTGCACAGTGTTGTTTTCCGTTTCGCCAGTCTGATTAACGTTTCCACGTCACAATGGTTATTAAATAGTTAATTTTTTAATTTAACTTAATTTATATTTGAGCCTTCTAGTTGACAGTACATCAGTTGACACAAATTAGTAAGGTAAGGTAAAGATGGTTAAAAGCAGAATTTAAATTTTAGTAATATGTTATATGTTGGTCATACTTTTTGCAAAAGAAAAATTATTAAAGGTACTTTTCTGAAAACTCAACGGTTTTCATGGTACTTTCAACGGAAACGCTTATTTTGAAAATTAGTATTGGAAAGTACTGCTACAGTGAATAATGTAAAAAATATCTGTTCTAAAGCGAGCGAGGATTAATTTTCACTCAAAGTAGAGAGGTAAGTGAACGTTGTATGTGATTTTTTTACTTTTCAATGATAAAATAAGTTTTATCTTATCGTTCATTAACACTTCCCTGTATGAGAACAAGGAAGGAATGAATGATTGATTGAAGCCCATTCAGTGAGCAAATAATGTGGCCAATCAAGCATGAGGCAGACTGGTTCTGATCGATACCTCTACCTCTCTGGATATTAGTTAATGTGGGGTATTTTAGGAGATCGTACGTCCACATTCTTTTCAATATTTTACAGGTTACTCTAGGTAAAGTGATTAAGCAATTTTCGTTATATTTGTCTATCATCGACTGTGGAAAGTAGTAAAAGTCAGAAAAAAGGACGAAACAGGTATGTTTGTGGATCAGTATGGCCGATTTTTTTATATTAGGGGAGTATCAGATTAAATTCAGAAGCTGGTTCCAGGTTTTGGTTAATTTTCCAACGTAGTTCGATATAAGACATTTTTTTTCAAGACTGTTCCACTCACTATTACTAAGTATTTTCAAGGTAAGATAAATTTGGCTCTAATTATGAGATCTAGGATGCGAAGTACCCCATTACCTTATTACTTTTAGAGTTATAATAAACTTGAGAAATAGTAAAAACGTTGCCGAATATCGAGCAATCCTCGTTTGAAATCCAATTGAAGTTCAGTAGAAGTTTAAATACCGAGACCTAGTTTTAACGTTAGCAATGCTAAATCCTAACCGAATAGAAAATCCAAATTAAAACTAGAAACAACTGTTCTTATCCTTAAAACAATTCTCAAGCCACTGCTGATGTACGGCTGTGAAGTCTGGTGCACGGCATCGTTTACGAAGAAGAAAAAATTACATTTTTTTCAAAATAAAGTCCTAAGAATCGCAATGGATGCTCCTTTGTTCATAAGAAACAATTTGTAAGCCAATTACATCTGGAATTACAAATGGAGTCGACAGAGAATTATTTCAAAAAACGGTTCATGAAGTTCTACTCCCATTTACCGATAGTTAAAGGAGCAGTGATCTACAACTTGGGAAACCCAACCACAATCCGAAGACTGAAGCCCAGGCTGCTGTAGGACATTCCGTTATAAATTCCGTATTTATTAATTCTATTATTCTCACTTCTACTATTTTATTATTTTTTTTCTCTCTTCGTCTTTTTTTTCAAATTAGCTTTTTTATTTTTTTAATCCATTACAGGAAAATTATTTGTTTTGTGAGGTCTACGAATGTCGTTATTTTTATTATTGATTTTAATTTTATCTTTTGTTAAGAAGCATTATTTTTATTTATTTATTTTATCTTTTTTTTTTTTAAATTATAACGTTGTATATAGTACATATATACATTGTATAGGGGTGCCTTTTGTACGAAACTATACCCCTCCCCCCTCTCCCATCAAAACAACTAATAAAAATTTAACGGTTATATCAACCATGTAAGGCCCACTAGGCCGATGTGGTATTAAATAAATAAAAAGGCCAAAAAAGAGACCTCGATTACAACCAGTAGAAATGGGGAGCTATGTTCAAGAGAGTTGTTTATAGGATTTGTGGGATCGTTGTTTATTCATTTATGAAAAACATCCGAAAGATACAATTATGTAGAGTTAAATTTTGTTAAATATATAATTTCTTTGTAGAAACAAAAACTATTTTTCTGCTGCCATTTCACTATTTTTAATATTTCTCCTATATTGGTCCCCAGTCCAACTTCCTTTTGTTCATTATCATAGGTACTCGGTCATGATGTGCAGTACTGCTAAAGGTGTCCCACAAGGTATACATTTCGGCGGTGTTATTCTCATCATAAGGTACTCTTGAGTGTCCTATCCTGACTACGTCTTTTCTTCTTGTTAATTTTAGGTTTTTTCGACCATAAACTACAGACGGTTCAATAAGTCTAAGTTTGTTGTCCGTTGGTTTAATCATATTAACTGCCATTTTGTTTTTGTCATGACATCAGCAAGTTCGTTTCTTTTGACCAGGTAATCAGAAAAATTGTAGGTACATCGGTGTTGCAACTGTGGATGCTATTAAAAACATGTTTTTCAAACCCGTGAGAGCTGAATTTGAATCCGTATAAATGTATGTTTTGTCCCGATTTTCAATTTTCCTACTGCGCGATTAATTAATAATAGTTCATCATGTCCAGTAAGGGATTGTTGTCAGTAATTCGGTCGGATGAGAAGGCCTCAGAAAAAGTGTTCGGAACCACTGTAGAAACGATAAGTGCAGCTAAAATCTCTAATAGGCATACAACTTCCTAAATGGAATCAGTGAGACTTTCCCGATTGAGGCTAAATAATGAGGATCTGATTCCTCGTGGCTGACGAATGGTCCTAGTTGTTAGAAACGAATCCCCTCAGGGGGGGGTCTTAACACCAACAATATAGAATCGTAAAGAAGGGGCGACCTGGCGTTAGGTGATTGATGGCGGTACCAAAGTGAATGCCCCCCATCTTCTCCGAGGCCATAAGGTCCTTCATAAGTGTGATATAAGAAGGGCAGTTTCAATTACTGCTAGGGCCCCCTAAGTACCAGGCATCTTGGGCAGTTAGGTCCGGCACAGATTCTCCTCAACTCCGCTGGAATTCAAATTAACATTACGGCGGAGGAACTCCAACAATGCCCTGGCCCTCAACACTTTTGCAATAAACATAATATAAATCAGGCTTTATCTCCAGAACGCGCCCCTCTGTTCGCTTTCTATTAAACTTCCCTATATCTCTCGGGCCATTGCCAACAAGGGGAAATTAAAAAAAAAAAAGATCAGGGTTGGGGTAAATGGGAGCCCTTCCTTGAATAAAAGCTTTCTTTTCGGAAAACGTTTGAAAAATTGTGGCTGAATTTTGTTTGCCAGTTTTTTTCTAATTCAATTGAAGATCCCTTTGTACCCGAAAAAAATGTATTTAATGCTACGGAGGGAATATGCCGTCAACACGATTTTAATGAAATTCTAGCGATCTAATTCATCACTTGCAATATCATGTTTAAAAGAAGTCATTGCCGATTTGTTTTCACCTTTATCTTGAGAAGGTTTATTATTTGAAGGGTCTCCACTTTTTTTGGGGTTTTAGATAACAGCAAGTTTCTATGTGTACAGATTATTTCATATTTTTCAGAATATATACGTAAATTATTTTTAATCGTTACTATAATATTTTGGCTAATTTTTTTTTTACATATCAGGAAGGGGAAATAAGAGAAAGAAATTTATTCATTCATGCTGCCCAAATACATTGGATTGCCACATTACACAGCATACTGATCAATCCGTGATCGAACATATATAAATTAGATATTTTTATATGCTCTAATATAATATAAAGACAACATTTTTTTTTCCACAGTATTCTTTTACAATTAATACCAGTCTACAAACTAAATACAAGTTTTTCAATTTATTCTTTTTTTCTTTCCCTTCCATTTTACAACCCTTATTTCATTTTATCAACAAATTCCCCTATATAACAAATATTAAAAATAATAAATAAAACAACAAATAAGATATGCGATGCATGCATGCCATCCCTCCTCTGGATAACTCCCATACTCATTAATTTCCATGCATGTGGTGGTCGATGATTGCCAGGGAGTCAAGTATTATATTCTCTGTTATCCTAGCCACGTAACAAAGGAGGTTCCACTGTGCGCTTAGTAATTCTATTAATTTTTAATTCAATTAACTTTTGAAATTTTATGTGCTTTCGATAGCCTATATGAACTTGCCATTAACAGATCTAATCTCAAACGAGAAGTTTTGCTACGGTATAAATGTATTATATTCTGCAATGAAATGTAGTGATAAGAACAAATTAGCTATCGAGAAACTTTAATTTCTTTTCCTCTTGTTTAGTCCTAATTTTATTGAATAATTAATTTTTATTTTATGGTACATATGTATCCCGTCGTCCTTCGTACATCTCTGATATCCTTCAATTTAAATCCTCAGTGCACTCCCGTAATACCCACTCACGGCCTTGAGGCTTAATGTTTAACTGCCGGATGGAATTATATTCTCTCCTTCATTGGTAGTTCTAATACCCTTCCAATCTTCAAATCCCGTATCTTCGACCACCTTTTGTCCACCCAATTCCGGAAGAATAAAAATTGGAAATATCAAATAAGGTTTACACATTTTATGTACTTAATGTTTCAGATTTGGTTTATACTTGTAAACATGCATATGAGCAGAAATTGTACCTTTTCATTATTTGTTTTTAGTTTAATTGTATTTGATTTTTTTTCTTCTTCTTAAGTTGATAACCTTAATAATAAACCTTATGTTTTATGATATAACATATGGTTTTATTTTATTTGTTCTAATCTTATATTATATTTTCTGTTAATTATTGTTGCTCATTTTATCTTTTCAAATTCATTATTTTATTATATTTTATGACGTCTTATAATTTCCTTTTTATTTTTTATTATACTCTAAGGCTCTAAACTCTAATTTTGACGCCTCCTAGCCTTTATATCGTGAGGAATTGATTGACCAGTCTCTGCAACCAGGTCATTGTTAGTTCTTCTCTACCTAAACTTTAATAGTCCTACTGTTAAATTAATTATTCTTGTATAAAAAATATTATTACAGTGTCCTTTAGCTCCGAAGTATAACTCTAATGAACAAGAGACGTAATAACATATAAAAATAGGAAAGTAGGTATAGGAGAAATAAAAAACCAAAATACGGAAAACTAAGGAAATAAATAAGAATAAATGAAGGTCAAGAAAGAATAAATAAATTGAGCATCTTTTAATTTTTATTTGCCGAATCTTAAATCATATAAAACATTTAAAAAAAAAAATTTTAATAAAAAAAAAATCCCTAGTTAAAAGTTTTGATTTTAACAAGAATAACATATAGTATCATTAAAAAACTGAAATAAAAAAAATTAGATGAAAACAGTTTGTGTAAATGTACCTAATATTTAATAAACCTACTATTAAATCAATTATTCTTCTATAAAAAAATTATTACAGTGTCCTTTAGCTCCGAAGAATAACTCTAATGAACAAGAGAAGTAATGACAAATAAAAATAGAAAAGTAGGTATAGGAGAAATAACAAACCAAAATATGGAAAACTAAGGAAATAAGATAAGAATAAATGAAGGTCAAGAAAGAATAAATAAATTGAGCATCTTTAAATTTTTAATTGCTCAATCTTAAATCATATAAAACATTTTAAAAAAAAATCCCTAGTTAAAAGTTTTGATTTTAACAAGAATAACATACAGTAACATTAAAAAATTGAAATAAAAAAATTAGATGAAAACAGTTTGTATAAAATTTACCTAATATTTAACAGACCTACTTTTAAATTAATTATTCTTGTATAAAAATTATTATAGTTCCCTTTAGCTCCAAAGTATAAATGTAACTAAATAATAACAGTTATTGCTATGATATTATTTCGAGAAAAATCAATTAATTTATCTTTATTTACTTTAATCTATTATTTAAAATACAATTGCTGTGTTAATTAAATCTCCTTACATTTACATAATATAAAGTATGTAGCGGGCTCTATTTAATGAATTTCTTGGAAGTCTATTCTTAAAGAGAGAGGAGGTGAGATGAAGTCCTAAACCTGCTGATAACGAAGGTTCGATGCCACTTCGAACGATTGAAGTTGTCGCCCTATAGTCTAGTCCAAGATAAGGACCTTCAGACGTTGTCTAAGGTGTTTCAGATCTATATCAGCCCTCCTGGATCTTGCTTCTTACAACAAATAACCTTATGCTGTCAACCCTTTATCTCTACAAGTCTATTTTTTGGTTAGTGGTATGGTTAGTAAAGTAGGATGTCGTGTGTGTTGTTAAATCATACATAGGTCACAACTGTAAGATATTTGAATAGAACGAGGAGAAGATGGTTGGGGGTGCGGTCAAAGCGAAACACAAATATGTTAGTGTAACCTATTTAATTGTGCCAACGTTTCGGCTAGAGTTTCTAGCCTTCTTCAGGGCTAAGAACAGAACAAGATAACAACCACAGTAAGTATAGAAAATAAAAAAGAAAGTATAAACAGAACAACATAAAATGAATAATTTCACAAAATAGAATTAATAAAATGGAGTGATGAGAGAAGTGGGAAATAAAATGTATACATAAGTAATTGAAAAAGTGGGTAAAATAACATAATTAAGGAAATGAAATAAAAATGAAGTTATATAATGCAAAGAAGTATGAACATATTAGTTATTAATAATTTAAAAATAAAAATATGGAAAGAAAAAGAAAATTGAGAGGAAGAAAATATATGTAACAATAATAATTGATGAAGAGGTAAAATATAAGTAAAGAATAATATAAGAAATGAATAGAAAAAATTATTATTATTAGTGTTTTCAAAAAAATTTTTTTTTTTCAAACAGAAAATAGGCGTTTGCCCTATGTAATCTCTAAATAAAAAACGTAATTTTGGATGAGAATGTACAGAAACAAAATTACAAAAGCGGAAACTTTAAATGGGTGAACTTTTTAGTTATGGGAATAAGATACTCAATAATAAAGAAATATATTTTGTTTCAATATGGGTTTCTAGGTATGAAAAAAAGGAACTGTGTTATTGGGACTGGAAACCGTATTATTTACCGTATTATGATTACTTTACGTTTCCTTTGTAAACATCTTGTTGTTGTTGATTTTTGCTTAAAGGCGTAAAACCCTCTGGTCATCAACGCCTATGGGATGA
>NW_027108957.1:567623-578360 GCF_000696795.3 Halyomorpha halys
GACAGATGTAGCATTGTTACTGGTTGTTTTAGAGTCCAAGGTGGGTTCTGAATTTCAGGCTTCATTATCGGAATCGTTTTAAGTGTAGAGATAGCCAAAGTGATTCTTTCTGCCAGAGGGAGTGTTGGGTTTCGTTTCTGCCGAAAAGCTATGGAGAATTTAGACATCTTATTATGAGAATGTAAACATCTTGTTATATGCCAAAATGGGTTTTCAAACCAAGAATGGAGGAGTTAAGCTACATTCAAAATTAACAACCAGATTCGTTATAAAATTTGAAGGAACCCAGGTCCATTCAACATAATTTAAAAGGCTTCAAATTAAAAAAAAACCATAGTCATTTTATTTTACACATCTTTGCAACACTTCAAAAACATAATTTATGCGATTCAAAACATTTTTTAAACTAAAAAACGTACAAAATTACAAAACAATTTACTACTCATCAATATTTTTTGTGTATGAAAGGCATGTGAAGAAATCATGATGTTGCGTAATAGGTCAGTGCCCTTGAATTTTGCTTTTGTAATTTGTCTAATATTTTTATACAGTAGTTTCGATATAATATTTTCGAACTTTAGAAAATTTTATATAGTTAATTCTGACAATTCGGATCCAGCATATTTTTAACCAGTTTATTGATTCTCCGTTAGAATTCTTTATCCTTTTAAAAATTGCGTCTTCTAATAATTTTGTTAATACAAAATCTTCTTGTCTCATTTCATGCACAATAAAGTTATTTTATCTTTCCGACTCTTTTTGATAATGTAATAATCTCGGGAGACATACAGTAAATTATTATTTTTCAATGCCATTTCTACAACGTCGAAATCTCTATCATTTGGTAAAAACGAATTTCCTGATATTAAAAAATTGTGAATTAAGATAAATTCCATCAAATCCCATCAAATCACCTTTACCCTTCGTCGTAAACCTACTGACTGCCCTACAGTTTCATTTAATGATGTTCCTCTTACCCCTGTCGAACAGATCCGCTACCTTGAACTACATTTGGATAAGCGATTAACCTGGCAACCTCACACCAGACTGAAAAGACAGGAAACTGCACGTCGATTTCGACTATTACAGCACTTACTAGACAAACGGTCTAGACTTCCAACATATTACAAAAGACTGATCTACATGACTGTAATAAGGCCAATCTGGACATATGGAGTTGAGCTTTGGGGCTCCACTAAACCTTCGAATTCCTCTCGTATTCAATCCTTAGAATCCAAAATCCTTCGTAAAATCCTCAATGCTCTTTGCTTTGTCACAAATAAAATCATACATAAAGACCTTCATGTTCCCTATGTAACCGATCTAGCCCGAACCAGATATCACTCCTTCCATTATAAACTCTCTAACCACTCAAACCCCCTAGTTTCTAATCTTGCATCCTCTTCCATTCCTGACAATCCTCCGAGGCGCCTGAAAAGAAGATGGCCAGGAGACCAGCTAATGTAAAATGTCATTAGAGTGCTACCAATGGGTAGTTTCTCTACACGCCTGTAACACTACAATTTAACTTAGATCAGATTTACTAAATGTATTATAATGTACAGTTGTAAATAGCAATAAATAAATATTAAAAAAAAATTGTGATCAATTAGTTTCAGTTTGGACAATTTTTAACTACATTAAACATATTTTAATTCAAGTATAAATGGACTTAGACCACTTTAAAAAATAAACGGCTGAATTATTGAACTAACTCTGAAATATTATGTGTCCAGAATCCTGATATTTATTAGGAATATAAGTAACCTCCAATAATTTATTGATAGATAACTTGAAGTTGTACTCGTAAACACGGGCAACCGGAAATAATCAACAAATGGACTTTGGCCACTTCCAAAATAAACGGCTCAATTACTATTGATTTTATTTACCGTTAATTTTATGTCTGCACGAAATTATAGATTTATATATAAATGTTATAGTTGTACAGAAATAAATACTGCAAGTTTTTAAAAGAGGTCATTTGAAAAAAATATTGAGGGAATAAGTTTCCTCTTTCTAAGAATAAAGATACCTAATTTCAAGTCAGGTAATCAGCTTTATTTCCTCTTTGTTCCTAAGTTCAACCGGAACTTGAGGGTTCAGGAGACAGATCATTAGGCTTTATTTGTTAGGCTCAACTTTTTTTATCTTTTAATATTCTGTCGAAGCCGCGGCTGAGACAAAGAAGTCGTGGTGAACTTAAAAAAAATACGACCCCTGATGGAAGGGCACGATCAACCTTTATTCTAACCCAATAACTTGCAGAAGGGAGGGGCCCTCCTTGAAGAAAAATCTAAAGCCCTAGGTGGGGAGGGAAGGAGCCTGCTGAAGGAGCCTTTTAATTTTATAAAAAGCCAGCTCATGAAGTTCAGTAATGTTTTCTTAGAACGCTCTCGGCTTACAGATATAGCCTCTTCTATGTGCTCCCAAGTCATGAACTTTATCATAATAACAGTAATAGTTCACTTAAAAAATTTTATGAACTTAAACGTTTATAATTATAAAAAAAAATAAAAATCTGCACCCCTACAACCCATGAAGGGTCAGGGATTCAGCACTTTGTAAGGAAGTACTCTTACTAGACCAACGGTTGTGCAAGGAGAATTAAGCTCGACCACCAGATTTTTACCCAATGTAAGAGGATGGGTGGACTCCAAGAAGGCTCCAAGAACCCACATGGTTTACTCACGGCTACAATGTAACAGAAAAATTTTTTCTGCCCAGCCAGATTCGAACTCAGGTCCTCGGAGTTAGTAGCCACGCGCCATACTCCCGTACAAAGTAATATATATCATTTTATTCGATTGACTGACTTAAATTACATAAATAATTGAATATAAATAAAACAACTCATGAAAGGTCGGAGGTGCAGTACTTTGTAACGAAGTACTAGTACTAGACCTACAGCTCGGCTAGGAGGTGATTTGTTCTAGATCATACCAACCGCCAGGTTTTTCCCTAATTAAGAGTAGCCACATCATTGAATCTGGATGCGACAATTTTTTAAAACAATTACCTGATTAAACATCAGTCTATAATTAAATTGTGTTTTTTTTCTTATTAGTCTCGTACTGCTAATAATAACGTATTATTGTCACATATAATTTTTTTTTTAATAATTAAAAATAGGAGATATAAACTACCTTCCTGAAAACAAGTTATCTTTATCATTGATTACAAAGAGATTAAAGCCAAGTCAACATTCTCCTACCACTGTTCCACAAAAGATGACTAATTTAATAATAATTAAAAGAAATGTTGTAAATGATTATTAATGATATAAAATGAATAATTAAAACAAGGAAGAGTACTTTTATATTCAAAAGTTCTAATAGACTTTGTTCTTTCTCAGCTTCTTGGCAAGAATCATTACAAATAAAAATAAAACATAAGAATACTACTATTACCAAAATAGGTTTCATTAAAATTGTTTTTCCCCCTGCATAGTCTCCCCTTCCCCTCCTTATTAGTCAAAACACATAAATAATTTTGGAAATGGTAAAATGTCGAACTATAGTATATAATATATAACTATATAACATAATAATAATAATATATTAACTATATAACCTCCTGGGCCCTGTTTCATAATAAGTACAAAATAATACTATTAGTCTTGTAGATTTATCTTAATTCAATTACCCAGACTTGTACAATTGTAACTCGTACTTAAGTATTTTTTAATTTCTGTAATATCACTAATAGTCATCCCTGTCATGAAAAAAATAAGTATTAGTATTATTACCACACTAGTTTCTACACTTGTACTATCAACTAATACTATTAGCTTTCATTATGAAACAGGGCCCAGGAGGTCTCCTGAACCCACGGGATTGACTCACGGTTACATTAAAAAAATTAATAATATTAATGAGATGTATTCGGATGGAACATACACGACTCACCATCATCCCATAAAGAAGGAAGGATGAACCGATGTGTTGCTGCTGCTGAAGTGTTCTCGTTGTTGGGCACATTCTTACTGGGCTGCTCTGGAGTCTCACCGATTCTTTTTATGTGTACAGGAAACAATCAGAGAATTCTCCACAACAGTAATAAGTTTGTGAAGTGTAAATTGTAATTGTTAACATGTAATGGTAATTGTGATTGTGAATTTCCCACTTTGTAATTTCAACTGTCATTGTATGTCATGTATGTATGTAAATTTCTCATCTTGTAATTTCAATTGTATTTGTATTTCTACTGTATGAACATGCCAATTGTAATCGAATTTGTAAATCAAGTGTAAATGGCCCGAGTGGTCGAAACACTTAACTTAATAAAAAAAAAAAAAAAATCACCCACATTTTTTATTAAATTAATAAAATATGAAGCTGGTCAGGGTCGCGGTTAAAAAGAACAATAGTTTTGAAATTTTTATTATCCGACGTTTCGCCCCACTTCTTTTCAAAAAGTTTGTTTAGCTATCATCGTGAACAGCCCTGACGAAGCTCTACAAAGTGGGGCGAAACTGCGGATAATAAATAGTTGAAAACTACTTTTTTTTTTTAACCGCAACCCTGACCACCTTCATATTTGAACGATACTTATAAAAAAAATAAATAACTATCTGCCACAGCCGCATTAGAACTAGGTTACTAGGAGTTAGTAGCCCAGTGCCTTACCACTAAGCCACGCCGCTTTCCATTTATTGTATATAGTACGACATTTTACCATTTCCAAAATTATTTATGTGTTTTGACTAATGAGTGGGAGGCTATGTAGAGGGAAAAACAATTTTAATGAATGTGAGAATTTGTTTTAGATGATAGGGTGACTTCGAAACGTTGTTATTGTTTATTAATGATATGAAATAAATAATTAAATCAAGGAAGACTACTTTTTCATTCATAAGTTCTAATTAGACATGAAACTCTTCCAGTAATAAGTATATAAGTTATTATAAATTAAGAAAATATTCTATATAATTTTATAAATTTTTTACGTTATCCTATACAATATATTAAAAAAATATACAAAAGAAAAAACATTAAATTTCGTTACAATAAATTTAATAATAAAATGAAAGTAAGAGTATAATAAAATATCCTTTGAGTAATGATCTCAAGCAAAGTGAAAGAAAAATCTTTCCTCGCAGATTGAAATGTGAAAGAAGAAAAGAAATATGAGAAAGCTATTCTAAAGGCACTGTCCCTTCTGTTTTAGGGATTCATCAACTCCATGTTTCCGATTGCTTTCTGTTCTCTACTAAAAAGAGGGTACTTTTGTTTGTTTTTTCACATATATTCAAAAATATAACTTTTAAACTTTAATCAAAACTGGTAATTAAAAATTATGACTATAAAAACAATTCTAGAGTTCGATAAAAGTATAACATTAAAAAATATATTACAGAAATTATCTAGAAAATAACTTACATTTTCAGAGTGAGGCGAAGGTTTGTCCCAGAACGGAGCCGAACCAATACTTACAGGACGTTTTTTTATAACAAAATCGACGGGAACACTGTAATCATCACATAGCGAAACCTGCAACAAAATAATACATTAGAGCATACATGATGCATGAACATAAATTTATGATTTATGATACAATAAATTATAGGCTTTTTTGCATCATTAGTTCCTGATGATCCGAGGTAAATGTTTTGTTATATAGGTACACCCACCCGAAATTGTCTCAGTTAAGTTGTTTTCTTAAAAGACTCAGTATAGCTTGATAAAGATAAATTGATCCTATAAAGCAGATGATCGGAGGTGCGGTGAAAAAGGAACAAAAATTAGTATTCTAATAGTTATTGGCATACGTTTCGATCCACTTTACAAGGCTTCATCAGGGCTAAAAAAAAATGATACAAAACAACAAAAAATATGTTGATAATGTAAGATAATAATTGAAAAATTAAATAAAAATGAACAAAAAACAATTAAAATAAGATATACTACAATAAGTATATAGAAAAAAAATATAACATAAGAGTATTAGATTTCAAATGAACAAGAGACCTAATAACATATAAAAATAAAAAAGTAGATATAGGAGAAATAAAAAATAAAAATTGTACACAATAAGAGAAGAAAAACTAAGGAAATAAGATGAAAATAAACTATCGTAAACTATTTTTGTTTCTCCTTTGACCGCAACCCTGACCATCTTCCTATACGAAAATAAATAAAGGTCAAGAAAGAATAAATAAATAAATTGAGCATCTTTTAATTTTTATTTGTCGAATCTTATAAAATCATATAAAACATTTTAAAAAAATAAATTTTAATAAAAAAAAAATTAATTCCTTGTTAAAAGTTTTGATTCTAACAAGAATAACGTATAGTATCCTTGAAAAAAATAGATGAAAACAGTTTGTGTAAATGTGCCTTTAACATTACAGTAGCCTGACTGCTGTAAAATGTACCGTCAGCTATCACGCGACCTAGGGCTATCTTAAGAGAAATGCTCCATGTCGGCAACAATATACTGCGTAATGCATACAATATTTTATTTATTTTTTTCGAAAATTGGAGGTTAGGATTTTTTATGTTTCAGGTTATAATTCTGCACATTCACTATATACAAATAATTATCAAAGTACAAAGAAAGGCACAAATAATGTGTATATATTTCATAATTTTTGTTTTAGAGTTGATATATTCTATCACATTAAAAATTCCTTATTATTATTCATTGATTTTTATCATAAATTTATTTTTCTTGTTAGGAAACATTTCCGTTAAGCTCCCCCCTACACTTCTGACTATCAACATTATTTTTTCCGGCTTAACTCTTCCAGGATTCAGGTGAGCATCCATGTTATTTCTATTTTATTATAACACATTATTTCTTTATTTGTCCATTTACCTATATTTGTCTATCTGCTAGACTTTGGAGTGAAATTTCTTTAGATATAGGCGAGATTAAACGGAACTAGTAGGGGAGGGGCAATACATGAACTCTTTTATATTGTAATAGGAGAGTAAGAGATTATATTAGTCAACAATCCCGGCAGTATCCGTCCGATTGATTAAGCTCCTAGAAAATTATACTCTCCTATTACAATATGAAAAATAATTCCTGCAGAAATTGACTTATGGAATAAATAAATGGCTGTTATATTTTAATTATTCTTATTTTGGAACTAGTATTTCTGCCTTAAGCAATAAGAGGGAACGCTTGATAATTATTAATAAAATTTGAATATATTATTCCATTTCCGAAAGTTCTGTCGGCCAGTCCCATTTTTTATTGCACCATACTTACACCTCATTCGTTCTTTTGATTGTATAATATTTACCTACTATTAATTGTATGACTTGTATTACCTTCCCTTCCAAATGAATTTTTTATTTTATGAATCATATTTTTTAAGACATAATTTGTATTTTCTCATCATATTTCACAATGCCTGTATCTTGGTCTCATTGAGCTTTATAAAGTGGGGCGAAACGTCGGTTACTGATAAATATTTTTTCTGCTACTTTTGTACATTTCTTGACTATCTTCCTCCAATTAATTTTTTATTGGACTCTATAAAAAACACTATAAGAAAATATCACTTTTTTTTCTTAAAAAATGAATCGTGAAAATAAATAATAAAGTTGATTATAATAAATACATTTGGAAACCTCCGGATATCTCTCCCACGTGTATCGTCTTTTCTAACTCACACTCTCTTACAGAGGGAGCGATAAAACATAATCAGAGGCGAAGAGAGAGCACTCTAGGAGCGGACAGGGTTAACTAAAAGATAAAGATGTAGGAGGCGGTGAAATATTCAGTGGACCGGACCCCGGGGAGGACTCGAGCCTGATGAAGACAAAGCGGGAGGCCGGAAATAAGAAAACTCCTCGACATCGAACACACTGCTTGGGAGGGGAGGGAGGATCATAGCGACGAATAATTCACTAAGGCTCCGCTCCTAAAAAATTCTATTTACCACCTGGTCGCCTTTTATCAAGTTATTTATATTCAAAGAAGCATTTTGTCCCCCCTTCAACTCACAACTAGGGAACCACTTTTTGACTTAAGGGGACATAGTTCACAAATTGCCTTCAATCTTGAGGCCTCGTAAAACAAGAACCACCCTCCATGTAATAAAAACAAAAATTCAATGAACTTGAGACAAAAGATCTTTTTTTCCTTCGCTCTTGGAGAGATTTAAAACAATAGAGTTTACTTGATCACAATAAATATCAATCTATATACAATTCAGTAATATTCTACACACTACACATTGGCTTTTAATACAAGTTACGCGGTTGAAAGAAAAGCTCCGAGATCTTCCGGAGTCCTGTCTTTTCCACCACAAGTGGGGGGAAGAGCTCGTTTCAGAGATCCCCAGGCTTTATTTATTATTATTTTTTCGTATTTATTTATTTAAAAATATCAAGCTCCATATCTTTAAAGCAATATATATTATATGGCAGTGAAAGATGGGTAATCCAAGATAAGCTCATGAGGCTGTTGAAATGTGATTTTTGAGAAGAATATTGGGCAAAACTAGGAGAGATAGGATAAGGAATGAAAGAGAAACACTTACCATCCCCTCTGTAAAATCAGTGATTGAACACCGACAGCTTCGATGGTATGGACATGTCTGTAGAATGGGGGAAGACAGAGTGCAAGAAAATGTATGGAGGCGAGGCCAACTGGTAGGAGACCACGAGGCAGACCTAGAAGGAGCTATATGGAGCATATCCAACGAGTAGGTCTGGAATGAGGAGAAACGAAGGCTCAGAAGAAGATGCTTGCCGTGGACCGAGATGTGTGAACCGAGTGATTAGAGGCTCCTCCACGCAGAAAGGCACTTAAGGAGGATGAGAATGAAGAAGAAGAAGAAGAATATTAATTTATAATTATTTGTTTTTCTCTTCCTCTTCTATTTCTTATTTTAAATCGTTATATAAATAATTTTCTACCAAAGCTATCCTGAGAACTCCATTCCTTTAGCATACGTCATGTACCAACCCTTCCCTCGTTTAAAACCCTTCTATTTAACTACCTTTTATTTCAATCTAATTCAATATTACAATAGTACAGATATTAAATTAATTTGTATTAATATATTCTTGTTTGAGAGTGGTTTAGTTTATTTAAAAACAAATTTGATCCTTTTTTTCTCAACTTTATTCTTTACAAACCCTCCAACGTTTCGACCCTCAGGTCATTCTCAAGGATACCTTCATTTTGATGTCATTTTCTTTTTTAAAATCTTAAAAATGCAGACTAATTGCCTTTGTCCCATATAACTTTTTCTATATAATTCCTTTTAGACAAGGTTGCAAATAAAAAATGAAAGAAAGAAGAGAAGTGGATTGTAAAAGTTTTAAATTTAAGAAGGAATTATATAGAAAAGTTACATGGGACAAAGGCAATTAGCTTGCATTTTTAAGATTTTAAAAAAGAAAATGACATCAAAATGAAGGTAGGGCCAAAGAAATCAGTATGTAAGTGAAGGAAAAAATGAAATTGTTATATAAAAATATTAAAAAAAACTTTTTGTAGGTATTCTTGAGAATGACCTGAGGGTTTGTAAAGAATAAAGTTGAGAAAAAAAGGATCAGATTTGTTTTTAAACATAGTGCAGATAATTTGTAACTACCTTTTTGTTTTGTTTTTTTATGTATTTAGTCAGTTTTTTATTTTTTTTCTTCTCTCTATTTAAAATTATTTTATACAATTTTAATATATAAGTTATATTAAAATAATTAAATGTGGCCACTCTGTTTTTTGGCCAGTATATGTTATTGTAAAATTAAAATTACCTTTGTAATTGTTCAAAAGGGACCTAGTCTCAGAATAATAATTTTACATTTCATTTCATCATTGAATTTATATATTTGTTAATATGGTGAGAATGTAATATCACAAAATAAATATATATACATATAAATAAAACGTCAGTAAAATGCTCTTTTTTTATACATTTATTTTGTTTTTCCATCGGTTAATCCAGAAAGTCGATCAAGCGAGGTTTCTACTAGTATAATCTAATGATTACATGGTCATAGTTAAATAAATGCTGTATTCGAATAAAAAAAAAAGATATTCTGCCTAAAAAAAGTGGTATCAATGTGAAAAGGTAAAGAATGGACCGAACGGCAGATAGAGATATAGGGGATCTAATTCTAATTTACCCGGAGGGGACAGTTTTTTACTGGGGTTGGACCAACCCACCCTCCAGCATTGAGTCATAGGGCAGCCTGCTAAAGGACAAACCCTGTACTGGTCCTAAAGGACTATAGATCCTGCAGGATCCCAAGGACCTGAATCCTTCTTGGTTAGTAAAGCCCTTGATAATGGAGTATAGGTGTTTGTTGTAGATATAATGGAAATGCGTATTTATGTAATTGATATCTTCGCAGAGTTCCAAATCAGGTTTTCTAATTATCCCTTCAATTACTTCGATTACGATCAAGAAGGAAATACAATCAGGTAAATTACACTGGTTTAATTTGTGCCGCAGTTTCGTTCCAAGCGGAAGAAAAAAGAACTATAATTACTAATCAAAACTGATGACCCAGCGAACTCATCAGAAATGATTTTGAGTTATATTTCAAGTAAAGAAAAAATCGCACATTGCTATCTATTACAAAAAGGTTCAACTTGTGCCTAAACAATACAAGGAATAAAGTAAATACAGTATATTTTCATTAAAGGTGTCTTTTCCCCGAATTTAAATACTGTAAATCTTCTCAACACACTAAGTCCAAGAAAGAGCCCAAGAGGAGAAAAAAGTCAGTTTTATCACCCACATTTTTTATTAAATTAATAAAATAT